>NC_039364.1:242019584-242261133 GCF_003573695.1 Papaver somniferum
AAAAGCTTCATTAATGGCTAGTTAATAGCATACAAAAGCAGGTCAGTTACTTACGCCAGTTTCATTAAGTGCTTCAGGTTAGAAAATCCAAATCACAGTTAGCAGATTAGTTCCTAGGCCTCAATATGGATTAACAGGTTCCTCAATTGAAGTGGATGCCCTTGAAAGGATGGTGATACTGGACTAAGCTCTGGTTAATTTGGTTTGAAGTCAGTTTGGATCTAGAAGCTTGGATGGGATAGAAAAAATGTTCCACGTTTGATAAGTAAGGTCCAGCAGGTTCTGGTTATCATGAAATGATTGAGTTTCTTAGTGAAGCTGAGTCAATTAATGGACTTGGTCTAGAAACTGGCGAAAGTGGAATCATATCACCAGACTTGTTCATAGCTTCTTGGTCCCGAGAGTTGCTGGTAGTGAATAAAGTCATAGAAGCCATTAGATCTAAGCTTTGTTAAGATCAATGTGGATGTTTCATATGAGATTGTGTAGGTGGATGTCATGGAGCAAAGAGAGACCACTGGATCCAAGTTTTGTTAAGATCAGTGTGGATGCTTCATATATTATTGAAATTGGAAAAGCAAGCAGATGACTGATTACCCATGATTGTACAACTGGATGTCATGGAGCAAAGAAAAAAATTCATTGATGGACGACAGAATCCAGAATATGCTGAAGAACAAGTGGAATGCGTGGCGTTGGTGAAAGCAGTTCGATGGGAAAGTGTTATAGAATTCAGAAATGTCATCTGTGAGTTAGTGAGGTTCTAATTAGGTTCATCAATGAACCTGATTTCATAGTGCATTGGGAAAATTAAGATTTTATTTTAGAAATTAAAAATAAGACTCTAATAAAACGTCCTGTCTGTAGGTCAGTCAATTTTAGCTAGCGAATATTGTTTTGTTCTTTTTTATTTTTGAAGCATTATCAAATAGTGTTGCTCGCTCTTTGGGGCAAAAAAAAAAAACTAAAGAAAAATTTCCATCATTTGAATGGTATCTCCTAACTGGGCTGACGGACCGGAGGGCCTGAAGGAAGGGAGTCCCTTTTATTGTCATCTTTTTGTAAAATGAAGTCTAACAAAAATGTGTAATTTGATAAGAAGATTGGAAATAGTTGGCTATTAAAAAACCGAATATGTCTCTCCCTGATTTTAATTTTCTTTTTTCCCTTTAGACATTTTCGTAAATAAATTGAACATGAAGCGCAAATAGGTATATTAGACATTTTCGTAAATAAACCAAGAGGAATGGCAAATAAGTATTAGATATTTTCGTAAAAAATTGAAAATGCCCTTTTTTTAGTCCAATTACTATAACTCATTATGTATCCTATTTTTTCAGGGGTATAATTGACAAGCAAACTAGAATATAACATATCTAAAAATCCGTGCCTTGGAATTTTACAAATTTTATCTCGTTGGAAATTTTTTAAAGAGATGTACACAATGAGTGCAAACAACAATACCAAATTTACAGTTTTTACGAAAAATACAAAGGTGTTAGGAGATGTTTATCCGTTTAGGCACAGTTAAAACGATGTATATGCCTCAAAAATAACATTCCAACAAAAATAGAATGTATAATACGTTATGCAATCAGCGATGTTTTGCTTTTCTTCGGTCGGCCCTCCCCATAGTGGCAGCGGTGTTCCAGTATATCATGATGGATTGGGCAGGATTACATTGGTGAAGATGCTTAATTTGTTCGACATAACTTTTTTGAATAAAAGAAAAGCCCTTAATAGTATATCCTGGCGAGATTGGGGTATAGCCAAATTAATTGGGGTATACCCAATTTTAAGTGGACTCTTTTTAAGGGCTAAGGGGGAGTCCTAATGGATGAAGTTACAATACTACCCTTTCCCTTTATAATTCTATTATCCTAATCAGTTTTTTATTTTCATTTCATCTTCCTTCTTCTCTTCTTCTTCTCCTCCACCACCATACCGACCTCCCCCACCACCACCATCAAAACTCGACGATTAAATCGAGTGGATCGTCGATTCAAAAATTCCGATTAATCTTCAAAAATTGAACCACCACGGCGAAAGGGAACTCGTATAAAAGACGCTAATAGAAAATCCAATGAATACAACCCTGGATTAGCAAAATTAGTTCAACAAAAAGAAAAGAAAAAATGGTTGAAGAAGAAGAATTCGTAGCCGCTGAAAAAGGAGAAATGGTGCGATTAAGAAAGTAAGGGCCTACTTAAACTCACTCAAGTACTTCAATTTCATGTTTGCATGTCAAATTAGGTCAGAAAAATCGAATCTTTGAATTTGCAGTTATTTATCCACAAGGTGTTTGTTTCACGACCTTGCCGACTTTTCATAGCTAGGTTTAGTCGGCAAGCTCTTGGTTGAAGATCTTGCCGGTTGTTTAGTATCTGTAACTGCTACTTGCAGGGTCGGCAAGGTATTCAACCTAGGACCCTGCCGGCGGTAGTTTTTTTTTAGCCGGGTCAGTTATAAATTTTTACCTTGCCGGCTGTATTTCAATTTTTTAGTATCTCCTGATGCCTTGAATTATGAAAGTCGGAATGGTATTTGAATACCACCCTACCGGCTTTATGTTGGCCGATATTGTTTTGATTATTGAATCTGCCGACTATTGATTTTGAAAATCATGTGTTCAAGTTGATATAAGCCGACAAGTTATTGGAATGAGACCCTGCCGACTATACTTTAGGCGGCATGTAGTTTAGATATCGACCCTTCCGACTTTTGTGTAGCCGGCAAGGTTATATTTATCGACCCTGCCGACTTATGAATTTTTTCTTAATTGTTCTTGTTCGGGTTGCAAAAGGCAAAAAATAAAGCTCTGAAAGCTCTTAGTCCTCCTTCAAGACCTCCTCGTGTTGGTGAAAAACTATTGGCTTCAACACATCGAGGGGCATACGTTGTGCCGGGAATACTCAAGATCCATGTACCGAATGATTATGAACCACCATCGGAACCCAGTGATTCAGACGAGACTCCAGATGAAGACCAATCAATTCCATCTGGTAGAAGAGGTGATGATGATGATGTTGATGAAAGCAATCCGACTGCTGGAGGAGGTAACAATGATGATGATGGTGGTGATCAGGACATGCCTAATGTTGGAGGAGGTAATGATGATGATGTTGATGGTAATGGAGATAAAGATAAGGATATCGAAGATGAATTTTTTGAAGAGGCAGTGGAAGAAGAAGAATAAGAATAAGAAGGAGAACAAACTCAAGCTATTGTTCAACAAACCGAAGCTTCAACTTCAACTGAAACCGGAAAGAGGAAGAGGGTTATCACTAAACCAGTTGATTCTCACATGCCTCCCCATCACTTGATGGTTAGACTGAAAGCAGGTGAGCCTCCAAAAGGGGACCCCAAAAGATGGTGGAAATGTTCTTTTTGGATACAAAGACTCATGGGAATGTACGATCCATAATACTATCGTAAGTAATCCCAATCCATCTTTGTTTTTTATTTAAGTGTGTATCTATCTTAAATTTGCATCAAGTGTTTGTATTTCTTTTCATTTTGTTTTTTTGGTATTTAGGATCACAAGCATGCCATCTGTCTCATGAGGCGCCAATCTTCATGTTCAGTGACTAAGAATTGGGATCTTGAGGATGAATGTGAGGAGGTGAAAGTGATTGTCAAGAAATCCGTGTTATGGCCTGCGGTGGAGAGTTCGAATATTGAGCATGATAGAGTTATCGTATCTGCATTCTGTGAGAGGTTCTACAGAGAGACCGATACAATGTTATTCTCATTCGGTGAGATGGCGATAACTCCCGATGATGCTCATCAAATTATAGGCCTCGAGGTTGAGGGGAAAACAATCAATGATGGCTTCGATAGTAAGATTTCTTGGTAGACGATTTACAAATTGAGCAAGAAATTGTTCGGTTGGGATCAGACTGAGACGGAGTCTATGCTTGTGAAGAAGGATGGTCGTCTAAGCAAGAAGTTTAATCTGAAGCAGTTGAGGGACACATTATGTGACACCAAGAAAATCTTTGGTAAGGAAGGAAGGGTGAACTCGGTGCGAATCAATGCTACCGCGTCATCTTATTTGTTATACGTCCTGGGCAAATTTATCTTCCCCGACAGTTACGGAAGCTTGGTCGACGCCATTATATGCAACTATTGGATCCCTTAGATAAGATGCATGAGTATTCTTGGGGTACTGCGGTGGTCGCCTTCTTGAACAATGAGTTGACAAAGGGTTCTAGGGCACTCACTGCGCAAGTAGACGGAAATATATGTCTCTTCCAGGTAATTTTATTGTCTAAATCATTTATATTTGCAAAATTCTCGTAAGATAAGATTCTTACTAAATTTTGTGTTTGCATAGGTTTGGATATATGAGAACTTCCCTACTTTGGTGAAAGCCAACTCCTACATCAAAGTGGATGACAATGTTGTGCTTGATAATCTAATAGGGCAAAGATACAGTTTTAAGGGTGGTCAGGATAAGGAAATGCCGCAACAGCTTATCAAAATCCAAATCGCCATCGACAAATTGACTGCGGATCAGGTAATATTTGATCCGTATCGAGATGCTAGAAATCAAGGTTTAATCCAAAGGAGAGATGATGTTGCATTGTACTACGGTCCCTCGTTGTGCACCCATGGATATTCAATGTACGATCCACATCGGGTAATGCGACAATTGAGTTACGTCCAAGAAGAACCTCATTTCGATGCTGAGATGTTCTTTAATGTGTTAAGGGATGACTGCACCACGTCCCAAAAAACTATTAACGTCGCTTACGCTCCACCGCCAGTTAAAGATCATTGGAACGATAGACGTGGCCGTAAAGTCGATACGAGTCTTTTGGACGAGGTGACCGAAGGTCATGAAGCTAATAAAAAATACATGACGTGGTACTCGGGTTGGGCTCGTCCTACTGTGATTAGGGAAATGACTGCTGAAGAATTGGCTCGTAAGAGGAAGACGGCATCGAAAGACCCAACAACAAGTCTTAAGTTCTTTGTAAGTATTTTAGAGTTGCTTTTACTGTTTTAAGATTACATTATCAAATCATTATATTAATTGTTTGTTGTTGAATTCAAAATAGAAGGAGCATTTGAAGAGCCTTGTGAGGGTGATGTGTTGCGCGAGAGAAAGAGGAGAGCCTTTGTCGATTGAAGAGAAAAGCAAGCACATTGACTATGGTAGCAATGTTGACAATGAGGATTCCTATGAATTGTTCAAGCAAGCTGATGTTGAAGTAAACAGTGAAGAAAAAGCCAGAAGGGAAGCACAAGCCAAGATGAATGCTGACAAAAAGAGGGCTCGTAGTGGTCATGGTGGTGAAGGTAGTAGTAGTGGTAGTGCTCCTAAACGGGGTCGTGGTCGTGGTGGTGAATGAATGCAGTCCTAGTTTATTTATTTATGTTGTGGTAGACAAATGTTAAGGTTAACTGTTGGACAAATGTTTTTTTAAGGTTTATGGGACATGTTTTCGTATTTTGGACAAAAAGTGTTGGATTTCTAGTTGTTGAATGAATGGTTCGTTTAGCTACGTAAAGTTTCAATACTTATGCCGGCATGCTTTTTTTAAGTTACAATGCAGATTACACTAAGGCCGACAAGGTTTTGAACTGTGAGACTGCCGGCCCTGACAGCATAAATTATTTGCATACCAGGGTCGGTTAGGTAATCAGATCAATACCTAGCCGGCTGTTATACAACCGGCAGGGTATTATGTTATCGACCCTGCCGGCTATGTGTTGCAGAAAATACCTTCTCCTGATGCCTAAAATCATCATAAGGTCGGCACGATTATAAATTACGATCTTGCCGACAATATCATAGCCGGCACGCTGGTGACGAAATACCATTCCGATGGTTAAACAGAAGAAAATCAACTCCTGATGCCTAAAATAATCATAAGGTCGGCATGGTTGTAAAATATGACCTTGCCGACTATATCATAGCCGACATGCTAATGACCAAATATCTATCCAGCGGTTACACAGAAGAAAATGAATTCCTGATGCCTAAAATCAGCATAAGGTCGGCATGGTAACAAAATTTCGACCCTGCCGGCCAGACTTAGTCAGCATACTGGGGAAACAAAAACCTGGCCGGCGAATTCAAAACTCAAATTTTTGCAAGTACAATTGCTTTGATTGACTTGTTCTTATGCACTATAACGGCCAAATTTGGACACCATCCTATAAATACACTACTTCTCTCTACAAAACAACACACAACTATTTGCATATACTCTCAAAAGCTCATATCATCATACACTCCATCTAACTCACCCAATAGCTCTCTACATACAACAATGGCTTCATTTGATTCAAATGAATCTTTGGCAATCACCAAAGCGTGATACGCGGAAACTCGAGTTAGACATCAGTCCTTCGTAAGGGTGGATGTCGTAACCTTTTGGGCTAGGGTACACAACAAATTTAGGCAAGAGTTTGGGAATCCTAATGGAAGAAGTGTTCAACAAGTGCATGATAGGCACTTAGTCATTGAAAATGCGACACTCGCTTTTTTAGCTCTCCAACCCCGGATTTTCAACGCTACCAAATTCAACTTGTCTATTGAACAATTTGTAAGTGTTTTTGTGGTTTATTTTACGTGATCCATGTTGTTTGATCTTCCTACTAAACACCACTAACAAAGTAAGTTTGTGTTTTGTTTTTGTAGCATGAAGTTGTCAAAGCGAGCTACTTGGAGGAAAAGGGGGAAGCATTCGCATTCGATGCAAGCTATGAATTCATGGTCTCTAAAATCCCGGAGTATGCCCCGGATTTCATGCAGGCCGGAGATGAATGAGATTCCTGCAACGAAGATTGATGGTTTTAGTGTAGGTTTTCGTGGGTAGATCTCCAAGTGCATTCGTTTTTCCGTCGACAAGGAGTTAGGTTTTATGTTTCAATCAATGTAGTAACCAAAATTGCATGAATAAAGTGAATTACATCTTATCATATTCTGTTTTCTGTTGGGTATAACTAGAGGCTGGCAATGTTAGAAATGATTAGCATGCCGACTATAAGTCAGCCGACAATGTTTTAAATTATGTGCTTGCCGACTATATGATAGCCGGCATGGTAGGAAATATTTACATGCCGACCGTAAGATTGCTGGCCCAAGATAGTCGGCATATTCTTCATTCAAAGACCATTCAGGCCTAAAAATGGTCGGCGTGTTATTCATCCGAGGACCATGCCAGCTATATTTAGTCGACATTCTATTCAAACGTCGACCAAGCCGGCGGATCTTGGTCGGCACCTTATTCAAACCTGGACCTTGCGGACCTTTCATATTTTCAAAACTAAATTTTTTGATCGAAATCGAACTCATGAGACATATAAAAGGTTTAATCTACTGAATTCTCATTTTCAAAATTTTAATCTAAACTCAATTAATTAACCTAATCAGAATTTTTAGTGTTAATTAAACAAGAGCATATTAGCCATTTAGAAAATGCAAGATTAAGAGGTGGCTTCTTTTACTTCAAAATGTCTTAAATTTTGTCTCATTAGGTATACCCCAATCAAGCCAGATGGTCACAACCGATAATATCCAAAAACAAATCCAAAGAGACAAGAAACCTATTCGTATCCTGAAAATCCTGATTCCCAATCACATAAGTTAAGAATATAAAGATTTTTAGTGTTGTGTATTTCATCCACAAAATCTATGGATAAGAGTAAGACAATAAGTTGTTGCCAGGATGTATGGAGTAAGACAATAAGTTGTTGCCAGGATGTATGGAATTTAGAAGAAACAGATAAACTCTTTTTGGCAAACTGCAAACAAAGCAATGCAATAAAGCAAGGAGTGGTACAGTCTCGTGACTCGATAGAATCACAGTGGGACTCAACTGAGTGAGAGTACTACCAAGCCACCTGTCCTCCATCAAGCTGGACCGCTTCTGAGGACCACGAGTTGACAGCTCCAACAATGTGTGGCCTAGATGGGTGTTAGCTGGATTTAACCGATTCATTGAGATTATCTTCATGCATAAAGGGAACTTTAAGTGCCGGTTTATATCATCACTGCCGTGTACTGCACCCACTCCGGGGATGTTCATAAGATATTTTTAGGATGCTGGAATTTTACTACACAATTTCCCCAGTGCGGATGGATTTCTTTTTTTTTTTTTTTTTATAAATAAGGAACCTTTTCATTAATGGGATTTCAAGGTTACAATGAGTTTAAGATTGAAAATAAGAGAATACAAAGTAACAATAACATACCGTAAGAGTACAATAACGAGAAATCCGACAAGAGAAAGAGAAGGGTTACCGGCGTAAGATAAATACAAGTATGAATAAAATTCGATTAAATCGGAAGAAGGATGGTTTTTCTCGTAATTAAATTCCAACCATTTAGTTTGTTTTTCTTCTTTAGAAAGAAATGCTCCCGAAGTAGGAGTGATTTGCTCAAATCTCTTATAACTAGTGATGAAGCTTCCGTCGTCAAAAAGGTCACCTATGGAGATTCCGTCGCCGGATAAGTTGATCATGAAGATTCCGATGAAGATTCCATCGTCGGAGACAACCAAGATGAAGACTTCGTCGTTGGAGAGCATGGAGAGTATCACTATTGATCTTAAAACCCAACCCAATAACCAAGAATCGCCATTAAAGCGAAGATAAACCTCAAAAGAGTAGATAAAACCACCAAAATGGTGTAGATAAGTAGAAAACATAATAAAAACCAAACTAATCTACTAACTAACCTAGAAAGCAAGGAAAAATGAAGAAATCTGCTCAGATCTAGTCCAAAAATGGACTAGATCTAAGCAGAGAAGGGTTGTTTTTGATGGTTTTGTTGAAGAAGAAGAAGGAGTGAGAGAGAGGAGAGAGAAATGAACTTGCAAGGCGCTAAAATTTCATGTGGATAGAATTTCCGAAGGCGGATGTAAAAAAAGATATTGTTTTAATATCCTGAAACTAAATTTTATTATTCTTCCTTTAAGTAGTTTCAAATGTTTTTTTCGCTTGATTAATCTTCTTTTTTCATTTATTTCTTTTTAATAGCTCTGATCCTTTAAAGTATTTGTTTTCTCCTTTTATTTCCATCTGTTTGTTCCCACGATTTGATCATGTGCTGTTTTTTTCAGTTTAGTCTTATTTTCTCTTCTTAAGTTTTCTGATATGGAGTTCTGATTTTTTGCAGGTTCCTCTGAATTATCATGGATTCCTTCCTATATTGGATTCTTGTGATCAGCTTATGCTTGACTATCAAGACAGTTTTGTCGATATCGGCTATATTGCCTAGCTCAGTTCTACCCATATTGCTATATTGCAAACAATCATTTTACCAGAAGTATGTTATTCTCAATATGAGCGATATCATTTTCCTCCAATTCAATTTTTTGAAGCCATGAAGATTACGTCCAGTATATCAACTCAGTCACCGATTCACTGTGAGAAAATTCAAAAATCAATCTTTCCCTCTATTACCTACCGTGAATTAAGGAATTATCAATATTTCTCGGATCACATGCATTGGAAGACTAGTAAGAAATTTTCAAATACCCTTCAATATATTTCTTATCAGTTTGTTAGGAAACAAAATATTTTCGATTTTACTCTCCTTGATTATACCCTAAATATAAGTCAACCAAGTCTTGGATTGCCTTTCATTCCAGAAGATAGTCTAAACCCTAGCAAGAAACGTTTCATAGACACAATTGAGGCGATTAACAAAAGTGGTGAAAATACTCCCAGTATCAACACCATCACTGATTAAATGAAGGATACTTCTATCAAGTCGTCAAGAGTTGTTATAGGTTCTGCAAGGAATCTAAATGCTGCTGCATCTGTGTGGTCATTCAGTTTGATCGGGAAGCTGATAACCAAATAATAAGATATTGAAAACTCTGATATCAAGGAAGAGCTCAACATTCTATGGAAGAACTACAAGAAAAGAGAGGCAATGATAGTTGGAAAATATTTGTTTGTCTTCAATTTTAACACTGAAAAAGATAAGAATGATGTTCTAAAGAAAGATCTTTGGAACGTTCAAAAATGCTTACTTGCTTTACAATAATACACAACAACAGTGGCGTACTCGGACTATGTTTTTCGAAAACAACCTTGGAGTGTGCAATTCAAAGGTTTATTACTGGAGCATCATCATGAGGCAGTGGTGAATGAAGCAATTGCAGACTTGGGTACGAAAATTTCTACAGTCCCGAAAAATTGTAGACCCAGATCAGGCAACATGATAAATGCGCGAATTGAAATTGATCTCTCTGAGCCTTTAAAGAGAGGATAGTGGTGGAAGTCCAATCATGGAGAGTCAGTGTGGATCCGTTATCACTGGCTCAAACAACCCCACAGCCTTTGTGACCATTGTTACATTATAGACCATGATGAAGCAATCTGTGAAGAAGTTGCTGAATTACTAAAGGAAAGAGCAATGACAGTGGAAGAATATGAGGAATACCAAAAATCTAAGGAATAATCAGTAGATAAAGGTAAAACTTCAGAAGATGAGATGATGAGGATTGAACAGGAGGGGGGAAATATGACAGAAGCGGAAGAAGAAAGAATGACCAAAAGAGCTCGAAACCAACCAGAACAAGACAATGGCTCAAACCCTTCCATTCAGGGTCCCATTCTTGCTGCTCATGGTGGAGTTATGAGTGATGTCGTAAACAACTCACTCTCTGTAAAAATGGATGGGGTAGAAACCGGTACAAGTCAAATGCCATATGCTGACGCAGGAAAGAATCTCATGCGTAATTCAGAGTGTCGTGCAACTGAGGTAATTAAGTTTACAAATTCCCATTTCTTTCAAGTGCATTTTTCTACTTTTCCATTCCTTAGTATTTATACTGGTTTACTACATTATTTGATTAGGATTACCTTTAATACCAATCATTGTTATCATACATCTAATCCCGATACTGGAATTATGAGGATTATTGCATGGAATTGTCAGGGCTTTGCTGACAAAAAACCTAGAGATCATCTTAAGGACTTAATTGCTAGGTATAATCCGGATGTCATTTTCATCTCAGAAGCAAAAATAGGGGAAGATAAAATGCTTAAGTTAATAAGACCATTTAAATTCCCAAATCATAAACTAATATCGTCAAGAGGATTAGCTGGAGGTATTATTTTATTATGGAAGGATGACTTTACTTTTAATGTCATCAATTTCGATTCTTGGATCATTAATTTTTCAGTGCAGGATGACCCTTCTAATCCATCTTGGTTACTCACATATATGTACGGTTCTCCTTACCCAAATAACAAAGAAAAATAGTGGAGGTAAATTAGAGATTTGAGCACCTCAGTTCAGCAACTGTGGGTTGTAATTGGCGACTTGAATCTTATTTTCCATAGTGAAGGTAGAATTTCTTCTCATACCACAGTTGGAACTATTTCTTATTCTTCACGGCAACATACGTCTTCCTCTAGAGATGCTCCGTACATTAGTTTGATACAAGAATCTGGATTGGATGATATGAGTTATACGGGAAAATCTTTTACTTGGTCTTCTAATGTACATGGTACGGGTATTAGAAGATCCAGATTGGATAGAGCTCTCACCAATGCTGAATGGGATATCTCTTTCCCTGATGCAAAGTTAATTCATATTCCTCAGTTTGGGTCGGATCATCGTCCTATAATGCTTGATTCTTCACAAAATTAAGGTGACAGAAAATGTCACTGGAAATACTTCCAATGTTATGAGAGGGATGAATCTCTGAAACCAGAGATTTAAGCTGCCTGGAATCATCATATTAATGGATCAGATGCGTATAAGTTGTCACAAAAACTCATTATCACCAGAAAATGTATCTCAAAGTGGAATAGGGAGCAATTCGGTAATATTCAGAGTGATATTTTTCTTCTGCATCAACAGATGGAGGCCATACAATCAGAGATTCCCAATAGTTCATCAACAGATCAAGTGCTAGCTTTGGAAAATTAGTTAGAGCACTGGCACCAAATTCAAAATGAATTTTGGGGTCAAAAATCAAGATATGATTACTATCTAGAAATGGATAGAAACACAAAACATCATCATGCCAGAGCTAACAAAAGAAGATCAAGAAACAACATTATGGCTTTAAAGGATGAAGAGGTAAATTGGTGTACTTCTAGAGAGGAATTGGAAAATTTACTTACAAATCATTATGGGAAGCTGCACACAACATGCTCACCTGTTAAGGATGATAATATCTTACATTGTATTCCACAAACAATCACAGAGGCTGACAACGATGAACTTATTCGCATGCCAGATGGAGATGAAATCTTCAAAGCTTTAAAGGGAATGAAATCTTGGAAAGCCCCTGGTCCAGATGGCTTTCCACCAGGGTTTTTCAAGTCGCATTGGGATATTGTGGGAAGGGATGTCATACATATGGTGCAACAATTCTTCCGTACTGGTTATTTGTTGAAGAGTTTGAATACCACAAACATCTCCTTAAAACAAAAAATAAGCAATTTCCTTCAGATTTACGGCCAATTGCCCTATGCAACACATCATACAAGATAATATCTAAGATTATGTCATCGCGTATGAAAAGATTTATGGGAAAAATAATCTCACCGCTTCAAGCAGCGTATGTGCAAGGCAGACAGATCTCAGACAACATCCTCTTAGCCCAAGAGATAGTGCATGCTATGAAGGATAAGCGTGAAGAAGCAAACTATTTTGCACTAAAACTTGATATGTCTAAAGCGTTCAATAGAATTGAATGGTCTTTTCTACAGATGTCATGCTCCAGATGGGTTTTTCTTCTCAGTGGTGTAATCTCATCATGCAGTGTATCTCTACTACAAATATTTCGATACTTCTTAATGGGTCACCATGTGCTGCATACAATCCTACAAGGGGAGTTAGACAAGGTGATCCCCTATCACCTTATTTATAATAACAATGGAAGCGTTCTCTAGACAACTTTTCCATGCAGAACAACAACAGCTTATAGAAGGCATCAAAATAGCTCCCTATGCTCCTTCTGTTTCACACTTATTCTTCGCGGATGACTGTTTGTTATTCATGAAAGCTTACCTTAATAATGTGAACAAAGTGTTGAAGATTATTGAAGATTTTGGAGCGGCATCTGGACAATTGGTGAATTTCAATAAGTCTAGTGTGCATTTCAACATACATGTACCTCAAAGATTTTGTAGGCTGCTTACAAGGAGATTGAAGGTACCGAGAATGCAAATGGATGAAAGATATTTGGGTATTGCTCTTATTACCGGTAAGAAGAAGAAAGAGAGCTTTTCACAATTGACTGGCAGAGTTACTAGTAGACTAAATTCTTGGGATAGTAAAACCATGTCTCAGTGTGGGAAATCATTAATGATCAAACATGTTACTAACACGATTCCAGCTTATTCAATGAGTTGTTTTCAAATTCCAGTGGATATCCTCAACAAGATTGAAGCAGCTCAGAGGAAATTTTGGTGGGGTTTTGAAGAAAAGAGAGGTACTTATGTTACCTCTTGGAAGCTCTTAGAGCGACATAAGAACTGTGGAGGGTTAGGTTTTAGAAATCTAAAAATTCTAATCAAGCCTTATTGGTTCGGGACGCTTGGAGAAGTTGCACGAATACTGATGAACATAAGCCTTATTGGTTCGGGACGCTTGGAGAAGTTGCACGAATACTGATGAACATTGGGGAAAGGCTATTCAAGACAAATACTTCCCGCACACCAGTCTACTTCATGCTACAATCAAATCGAATTGCTCATGGGCGTGGAATGGAATTCAAAAGCAGATTGCTTTTATTAAACAACACAGTCAGTGGCGATTAGGCAAAGGCACCAAAATCAAAATTTGGTTGGATGTTTGGATTTCAGGCTTAAATGAACCACCAATACCAAAAGCTGGTGTAGAAGATAGTGAATCCTATATTTGGGTTAGTGATCTTCTGTTTCAGAATACCAGGCAGTGAAATCAGGATCTCATTCGTTATCTCTTCGATGCTCAAACAGCTGACATAATTCAAACTATGAGGATTCCAGACTCAGCCGATGACATACTTGTCTGGAAGCTAACCAAAAATGAATCTTTCTCTCTGAAATCTACTTACAACAAATTATATAAAATAAGTCAAGGTAACCTTCAAGTCTCTGGATTTCTGGAGCATCCAAACATGGCCAAGGATAAAGCACTTCTTCTGGAAGTGTCTCACTGACATCCTGCCAAAAAAAGTGAGACTGTCAAGGAATTGTCATAGCATTAATCTACAGTTTCCACTGTGTAATCAACACACTGAATCTATCATGCATGTGCTGTTCCAATGCCCTTTTTCAAGAGCTGTATGGTCTCTCATTCTCTCATTCCTGGATGTTCTTTGGCTTTAAAAGGTGGCTATAATACTATGGCTGAAATGTTCGAAAGTTGGTTACAATATAAGCAACAACAGAACTCCAGGGAGAGTTGGTTTCAGCTAATGCTGGTGACTACTTGGTCTCTTTGAAATACAAGGTGTGAAGTAAATTTCCAGAACGTCAAGATTCAACGACAATCTGTGGTAAAGAAGGTCTTAAGTTTTGCAGCTTATCTTTGACAAGTTGTATGGTAGTTCACTTAATCAACACGACTCTACTCTTCCAATACCGCCCATTGAAAGACATTGGCAGCCCCCAGAATCCCCTTTCTTTAAATTGAAGTGTGATGCTTCATATAATATAAATAGTGGTACTACAGGCATTGCTCTAATACTCCGTGATTGTGCAGGCACATGGAGGGGGCGCAGCAAAATGCTATGCAAGAATAATTAGTTCAGAGCAGGAGGAATGTTTGGCTTTCTACGAAGCGGTTAGCCGGTGCAAGGAACTGAAGCTTACACATATTATCCTGGAGACAGATCTCAAAAGTATTGAAAGTTTCGTCAACAAAGTTGCAGCAACAGTTGCTTGGGAAAATGAAACACTCCTCCTTGATGCAATGAGTAAACTTAGTTATTTTGTTAAATGGGAATGTAGTTTTATGCGTAGTGGCCTAAGGTTGAACTCCAAAAGGTGCTTATTCGTATCGCCTAGTCGCCTAAGGTTGACCTCCAAAAGGTGCTTATTCATATTCCCTAGTCGCCTATGGTTGAACGGGTCTCCAGAAGAAATTTATTCATTTTGTGTAGTCTCCCAAAGCTGAATCATTTTGTGTACCCGAAAGGATGGTTCAGGAGTTAAGAGGCTAATCCAGCACCCATACAAAAACACCAGTATTTTTACATACTATACAAACAAAAAAGATGCGAAAAAACAAAACAAAACGAAAAAAAAAAAAAAAAAAGAAGCAAAGCCTTGGTTGCGCAACACCACAGTGGAAGCCCAACTTCCCTTCTGAAACCGGCTAAACCCACGTGCCCTTCATGAGTGGCTTGGTCGAAGCAGTCTCACCAAAAGTCTTCACCAAATCCGAGCACGAAACATCATGACTACCTCCTGCTTCACCTATTTCCGTCTTCAACTCCAACCCCAGTTCTTCCTCAATATCGTCTGACGCCGATATCAATAAAAACTCGCATCCCTCGTAGTTGAGAAAATCCGGCGGATCTGCGGCAGAATACCGTAGTTTCCCGAACTGTCCTTGCAGATGCGCAGGGAATGCTGCTCTTCTCTTGGTTTGAAGCCCACCGAATCCACCACCACCACTACCCTGCGGATTATGTTGATCCGGGTTCTTGATTTGAATAAGAAAAGAACCTTCACGCTCTATGTTAAGAGATTCTTGAGGTTCATTTTGCTCGTCTTCTGGTGGGAATTCAAGTTTGTAGATGAGATGGGTGTGAGTTTTCTTGCCTCCTCGTTTATGCCGTAAGATACGATAAACACCTTCGGCTAGTGCCCGTGCCGGAGAAGTATGCCGATGTCCCCGTGTAGCAGTGTCATATTCCTCTGAAACATGAAAAATGAGATAAGTGATGGCGCACATGAACATGCAAATGCACATGAACTAACTATGGGCGTACGTACGTACCTCCTTTTAGCGCAGTCTTTACGTCGTCTATTTTGGTGGTGACCATCTCCACAAATCCCCAATATGGTCTACTTCTCTTGCTAGGATCTGGCAGACTTTTTTTCCCCATCACTATGAACCTCAGCAGCACATCTTTCTCAATATTTACTTCCTTCACATTCAGACCCAGTAAATCATCACTAAATAAACCAAATAAATAAATCTTGTATAAATGTAAAATTTAATTACCTCTTCACCATGACCACCTTCACTACCCTTGATGTCACCACCTTTCTTACCGGAATCTGACGATGATGATGTCCCTTTTCCACCACCGGATTTGCTAGCACCTTCTTTACCGGAATCTGAAGACTGTTTCTCTTCGACAGTCTTTTCACCGGATTCCGGCCTAAGCACTATGTACAAACGTTGAACATCATCGGGACTATGTGCTTCATCTTTGTTCACTTTTGGTCTGTAAAAGAAGAATATTTCCCCTCTTTCCTACAAGATTAATTTACTCATGCATGAGTTCAACTTCAAACAAACTACAATTATATTAGATGGTAGTTTCATTCAGAAGATCAATCTGAAATATATACCTGAATTTCAACTTGGGGTTCATCTTTGGTCTTCACTTCTTTTCCCTGTCCCATTTGCTCTCAAGTTTTCTCTTCCAAACTAAGGTCTTACGGTTACCAAAATACTTCGGTATTTATTTTCAAACAGAACGCTACACCAGTTGGCAATAAAAAGTTTAGACGTGCGATGTGGCAAACTCAAATCCTGTACGTGTCAAGAATAGATCTACCACGTCGCGGTTAAAGTCCAGATGGTCAAATTACCAGAGCCCACGTACAAACCGAATTCACTCCACGAAGCAAATCTGGAGTCCAAATCTGTTTGGTCTTGATTGCTGTTTCATTAAGAGTCTGCTGTTTGGTCGGGACTTTACGTTATCAAGATGCTCTCAACGCTGACAAGAATATCTTGGGATGACATAAATTCAAGTTGGAGAATATATATATATATATAAGCAAAACCGACGGTTGGAGAATATATATAAATATAACTATTCATTTTATTTGATTTTAAATCTGAGAAGCAAAAAACCGACAGTAGAATATTGAGAGTGGACTGATATTGAATTGATCTTCCTTTACAGTATATCTGTAGCTGCAGCTATATATACAAAGGTCTGCTAAGAGAATCAATCTTCAGAACTACATTGCAAGCACTAGTGAACTAGATAGTGTATACATGCATGGTTCACCGCCACCTGCTGACAGTTCAAATGTTGCTGGACACGTACGACATTCGCTTGGAGGGTTTGGTGGGGATGGGGATAATGGGGGCGAAAGGGATGGTGATGGCGGGGGTGGCGAAGGTGGTGGAGGTAGGGATGGTGGTGGAGGTGATGGGGTCGGAGGCGGTGGAGGGGATGGAGGGGGAGGCGACGAGGGTGGTGACGGGGGTGGAGGTGATGGAAGTGCAGGGGGGGGGGGGGGAGATGGTGGTGGGGGTGGAGGAGACATATTTTTGCAGCAACATTCACACTCCACGGTAGGAGAACCTTTGGCTTTAAATTTTCCGCAGTTTTGATTAGTAATTGAGCTGCCCAATCCTTTGCATTTACTCTCGCACCAATTAGTACAACAGTCGCAAATAGTTGTTGGACCGCATAAGATGGCTTGGTAGATGTCACCACGTCCACATATCTCTCGTCCACCCATAGACGAAGTCATGAGGATTGGAGTTAATTCCCATTTTGCAAACGGAAAATGGGTCATTTGTCCAAATATTTTTAAAACATGGTTCAATTGGACGAGTAAAGATTAGTATGGATGATATGGACACCAAGAAAATCGCAAGGATGAAACTGGATTCATCCTGACTTAAACTTAAAAAATAGTAAGGATGAAACTGGAAGCATCCTGATGTAAATTAAAAATAAGAAAAAATATTTGAAAATAAGTATGATGCAACTGTTTACATCCTGGCTATTTTTACATTTTTGTCCATTTAAATAGTATCGAAATCTAAATGTCTTTTTCACCCAGAAATTGTTGATTTTGATTTTTGTAACCAATTTTGCGTTTTACAAATGCCATCTCTACAAAACATTTCAGTAAATCATACTGCATAAATCTTAATTGGCAACAACCAGTAATTAGTTATGTTGGACTTACGTACGTACCTGACATGCTAACAATTGCAAAGAGGAAGAGAACCAAAAATGAAACCTTAGTTGCCATCATTGAGATGAATATTTAGTATATGTTTGTCTGGTTTTATGTGATGCAATATAGATCTACTTATAGCAATGCTATAAGTCCACAACTAACTCGGTTTCCTTGCATTCAAAACCAAAAAGAAATTTAGCTTTTTTTTTATAAACATGGTACCTAACTTTTTATTTTACATTTTTTTATACAAATATATACCAACTCATTTTTTTAATATTTCCTTGGCGGAAATACTCAGTTTACCTTGCGTGATTCACCGACGCCTTTTTGTAGATCCTACACCAACATGTAATATGTCCGTATAGAGGTGTAAAACGTGCCGGTCCGGCACAGTCCGACACACGAAGTCGCGTGCTTCACGTGCCATGTGCCGTGCTGTGCTGTGCCAATGATTTAAACGTGTTGTGCTGTGCTGTGCTTTACTAGTCAAAAACTAGGCACAACACATCCCACGGGCACAACACACGCATAAATGTGTCGTGTTGTGCCGTGCTGGCACACGTGCTATAAACAATTTGAAATCACTTAATGTATACATTAAGTCGGACATTATCACAAGAATTTAATTAGACAACATATCATTTGAAATTATTTCAAGTAAAGTTAACAACTTTATTCAATAAAAAGAAATAGCCCATCAAATATAAAATTGGATTATTGTCATGTAAATTAATGTTCTAGTTAAAAATAGGTGACGACATTATAACAACGATATTGAAATATGTTTTTCAAATATTAAGGTATTATATGTGTTGTTATAAATAAGTCAGCATAAAATGTAAAAAACTAGCTAGAATAGTGACTCTTTTGTGAAATATACAAAAAATGTGATATATTATGCCTTGTTCTATGGTGTATTTGTACATGTTATGACGTGCTTTCTTAACGTGTTGGGCTGGGCTGGGCCACGTGCTTATCCGTGCCGCGTGTTGTGCTACTGTGCCAATTAGTCAAACCCAGCACGTCTCATTTAACTAACGTGCTGTGCCGTGCTGGGCTAAGTCACGTACTGGGCTGGGTTGTGCTCAAGTTTTAGCGTGCTGTGCTAGCTGTGCTCGTGCTGGCACAGCCCAATTTACACCTCTATGTCCGTGTATACACTATTTTTCCTTCTTCTTTGAAGCATCAAGCATGGGGTAGGAAATCTGGGCCATTGCGTATAACCCAACTTTTTGGGGCCCAAATCTTCATCTTTCCCTTTCTTAATGAACGTTTTTTTTTTTCATAAAATTGGTTGGAAAGACCAAAATCAATAATTTCTAGGTGAAAGGGACATTTAAATTTTGATACTGTTTAAATGGAAAAAAATGTAAAAATAGCCAGGATGTAAACAGTTTCATCCTATCCATTTTTAAATATTTTTTCTTATTTTTAATTTATATCAGGATGCATCCAGTTTCATCCTTGTTATTTTTTAAGTTTAAGTCAGGATGAATCCAGTTTCATCCTTGCTATTTTTTTGGTGTCCATTTTACCCACACTAATTTTTACTCGTCCATTTGAACCATATTTTAATTTTTTTTGGACAAATGACCCATTTTCCGCTTTTTTTTTTGGCACTACTCCTTTTTGGATGGGGACCATGATTGTTTTTCGTAAGCCATTTGGAAGTAAATTGAAATATCTTTTATCCAAATATTTATTTTACACGGGGTTAGACCTCGGGAGAGTTGAGTATAGTTCAGTTTTTACCCGTTAGTCATGGGGGAGTTTGAAGGAGATTCTCAAAATCCCCGTTAGTGTTGGGAGAGTTTAGAAGAGTCCCCCAAACTCCTAGAAAACCCCATTAGTCTTGGGGGAGTTTGAAAGAAATTGAATTCCTTGTTAGAGGTAAAAACTAGAATGTTAGGGAGTTGGTTTGTTTTGGGGAGTTCTGGGGAGTTTAAAGTGTATTTTTGCCTCACTGCAAATCTCTCAAAAGAGTAGAGATTTTGGGAGAGTCTCTCAAACTCCCTACACTCAAAACACCAAACTCTCTCAAACTCCCTATACTCTCTTACGTACATTCCCTCAAAATCCCCAAGATTAAAAATACATTAAACTCACCCCAACTCATCCGTGGACTAACCCCCGTTAATGTCAAAATTATCATTTCTAATTAAGTTAGTGTAATGATTAGTGATATGGTTAAGTTAAGCTAATTAATGATTAGTAAGGTCAAATTAATAAGTTGATTTTTTTTTCCAGCTATCTGATTCACTCGAACTAGGTCATAATTCTAATTTATAATTCACTCAATCAATGCTTTTGAAGAGTTTTAAATTGTTTGCATAATTTTCTGAATTACTTGTGATTCAATTTGATAGGTTATACTTTGTTTAGTCAATTGATAATCTATGTTTAGGGAATACAATTAATATTTTTTGAATTAATAAATAAAAGGACTTCAGAGATAATTAGGGTTTTGAAATATTTATCATCATTCATTCATATGTGATAATGGAATCTAGTGTATTGGTAATTTTTAATCTTCAAATCAATTTCGAATTTAGTATGTTCTTTATTTTTAGTTTTAGGAATTTAATTTAGAAATCAAATCTTGACAAGTCTTAAACGGATCTTTCTATCACTATTTACAATCTTATCATTGTCGTTAACCATAAGTTTAATGACCTTAAATTATTCATGCTTAAGAATGCTAGATAGACAACCAAGTTATACTAGACTACATAGAAAAATACAAAATGCTCATATACATCATTTACAGAACCTGAAGCTTATGTCAGCCGAAAAGGGTGTAAATCATGTGTTGTTCGTTCCTTGAATCAGTGTGAGATTGATTAGGGTTCAATTAAAGTCCATTCTTAATTTCATTGGTAATAGGCTAGTGTCTGTAGCGGCTTAATACAGTGTGGTGTTCAAAACTGGGCTGGGTCCCGGGGTTTTTCTGCATTTTCAGCTTCCTCGTTAACAAAACTTCTGGTGTCTGTGTTATTTCTTTTCCGCATTATGTTTTGTTATATAATAGAAATATCATAGGTTGTGCGTTAAGATCAATCAATTAGATAATCCAACCTTTGGTTGTTGATATAAATTGATTGACACTTGAACATTGGTCATTGGTACCGTTCAAGTTATTTCTCTTATTCAATCGGGCTCGCAAATTCTTATTTTTTGATTGCGGATTGAATTGAGAAACAGAGATATCGCTACCTGATATACTTTTCTGTAGATTGAGTCTAACTGTCTAGTTGATTCTCTTGAAAGTATATTGGAGTTTGTCCTACTCAGATTTCCGAACGAAATATTGGGTGTGGTTGTTAGACCCGGTTTTTCATAGTTGATTCTCTTAAAAGTATATTGGAGTTTGTCCATACAGATTGCTAAGCGAAATTATGGGTGTGGTTGTTAGACCCCCACTTTTTCAGTTACCTTGGTAACAAAGCATTCAATATTCACTGTTAGATGAAAACCTTATTATACTCAAGCTAATATCTTTCAACCATTATATCGAACTTATCTTGTTACATACAAATGAAAAGTGACTTCATTTAGATATGAGTAACCGCACCTAAACGTGTACACCTTTGTTGGCTCAGCAATAGTTAACCGAAGTTAGCCATATGAACACTTTCATATCAACCTTATTCATCTTAACCATAACTAGTTCAAATGACTCAAATGAAACTAGTTCTAGAGTTGTTTAATTTTTTATATTCTCATAGAAGTATCCAAGACACAATTGAAGTAAAATCGATTTTGATTCACTCGAATCAAGCCATGAACATTATATCCACGATTTGCAAAAGATTGCATTCCTTATTATATAAATATATTAGTTCATGAACAAATAGATTTTAAAACTTAGCCTACTCAAGTATGTATATGGGTACGCATACCTCCAAACTCAGCAGAAATTCTCGGAACCTGAACCTCATGCCAGTACGCATACCAGTATGCGTACTTAGTTCCCGGACTTCTACCAATAAGTACGCGTACGGGTATGCATACCATGGTTCCCGGACTTGGATTACACATATGCAAGTACGCATACTGCGCTTATATCCAAATGTTCTAAACTCTCATTTCAACCATTGAAACATTATCGGAAGACGACAATAGCTGTCTCACACAAACTATTATCTTCAAAGCAATTTTTAAGTGATCGAATCAATATGAAACATTCCGAGTCCACATCAAATGATTGTCTCACACAAATCATGTAAGACGTTACCAGGCGATTTTCACATGATCAACTTTTGACTTTCGTCAAGAATATAAAATGAACTTGGTTAAAGCAAAATCTTACCATCACTTATTTCGAGAAATATGTAAGCGAGTTAAACTCAGCTCGAAATATCAAATGTGCATGTATAATCGAAGTCTATATAGCTATACGACTTTTGTCTCAAATAAGAGATAGAGTAGATAGACTTTTGAGTGATAGATGAGTTCAAGTCTCCACATATCTTTTTTTGATGAAATTCCACAAGCTCCCTTTAGTAGTTCTTCGTTTTCAATCGATGAACGCCGTGAAGTCTAATGCTCAACTACACTTTCTATTCTAATCCGAGACTTAGCTATAAGCAGACTAGAAATCAAGACTTATAGTTTTGACAACTAAACTTGACAACAAGCTTGAGATAGCAACGCTTGCGAGTTCGACCGAGCAGTGCTCTAACAGGAATGGGATCCGGAAGAAGATACGCAGCTCATGAAATCATCCATCCCCGCATTCCATGAAAGTCCCGATGAACTATATTCAATGCTTTGGAAGAGTGTCAAAGAATTCTATTTTGAGCGCACCACAAATCCAAAAATCATAAATGGAGAGACTTAGATTTTCGATTCCAATACATAAAACGTTTAATGTGAGAGTATGTTAAAGTTAGCAAAATGGTGAATGACCATCATCCACAAGCTCATCCTCTTGAAAAAGTGAGTAATAAGATGTTTTTATACATAGTGATCGTTTAATGTTTGCATACTAACATGTAAAAATTCATTGAATTGCAGCTGGAACGATTCAACGGCCTATAGAGAATTCTCAATGGGGAAGATAAGTTCATTCACCGTAAGGAATTTGTGGTGTTGTTCCGTCGTGCTCAGAGGTTCATTGACGATGTATTGATGTGCGAGATTCAAGAATTCGCATACTGAATTGTCTTATATATGTAATGCAAAAATTTCCAAAACTATGTAATGAATATTTTGTTTCTTAAAGTATGGCACAATTGGATTATGTTGGTATCCCTAAAAACCGATTATTACAATCAGTTTATGTGAGCGTTGACAAAAACCGATTCTGGGTTTTCATCGTCATTTGAAAAAACTTTACCCAAAATCTTTAAAAAAATCAATTTTTTTCAGGTTTTGATGATGGATTAGTGGTAGTTGATTTCAGGATTAACATGATTAAACATCACTTAATCACCCTTATTAGCACTAATTAATCAGGAACAATTTTACCATTAAGTAATTAAATCAGGGATAATTTTACCATTAAGTAAAATAGTTGGATAAGGGGTTATCCATTTTACTTCAAAATATTTTTTTTTGTTTTGTAGTCATAGGCCCCAACTAAGCCCCAAACTAGCCAGGTTAAGAAAGTTCTTGATAATCTTGGTGGTCAACGTGGGTCAACTGTGACTCCAAGACAAAATAAGACGCTGATTCAAGAATGTTTGGTCCGGTCCCTTTGTCCTTCTGAGCTAGTACTTCCTTGTGGCACTGATAGTAAATGGGAACACATATAAATATAATCGTGCACGTGATTGTGATATAAAATCGAAACATGTTCCAGCAATCCAAACATTGAGGATCGCAGTTCCAGTGATCTTTTCATATACCTTGTGCTACATAAATTCACACCTCATACCCACTTTTATATCACAATAGTTTAAGAGCAGTTCCTATGAAATGAACAAACTTGGAATTTGTTCATTTTTCTCCCACTATGGAATGAACAAACATGAAAAATGATGTTCAAATCAACAAATTTGTTGGTTTGAACACCGAGATGGACCACCCATCGCGCGTATGTGGTAAGGACGGGAGAGCTTGCCAAAAACGCTGGCGCTTGTCCTCCCAACGCGTGTGGTTAATTCAAACGCTGGCGTTCATCTGAACGGCTTTTGATACAATGACGCCAACGGCTCAATCTGAACGGCTGAAAAGTCTTGTGATCCAACGACTATATTTTTTTAATTTTATAAATACTCCTCATTTCAACTCTAATTCTACACATTCTTCACTCTCAATTCTTTATTGAGCATATCTCGACCCCTGTTAGTTCGGCGAGCTCCGTATACTAAATAAGAAGATGAATCTATTTGCAGAAACTATGTTTTTTTATTTACTCAGCTTGCTTCAGCAAACTATCCATGGGTGAATTTCTGGGCGGTTATTCACGATGGGTTCTGCAGTGACACTCGTAATCCGAGTCGTCGTGCTATATGCGATATAGAAAATCGTTTTGGTATAATTAAGAAAGAAGTAAGTGAGTTTGTAGCTTTAACCATACAAGCAAATCGATATCGACTGAGAGGTGAAACTGATGCTGAGATGGTAACAAGATCTTTGGATGAATGGTGAAGATGGAAAAATGTGGCTTTTCCTTTCTAAAAATGTTTTGAAATCCTTAAGGTGTTGAACAGTTTCAATCTCTTCTTTGTTGTTGTTCCACCTAGTACTTCTTCTCATTAGTGAAGCTAATGTAAAACGCTTAATTTTAAACATATATAATTTTATTAATTAAGACTGTCGTACTTTTAAAACTAAAAGTACAAATGTAGCAAAATTAAAAATTACAATAATCTCTCTAAAGTCGCTCATTTCTAGCTCCCCCATTGTTATTTTATGGAGCCAAGAATTCAGGAAATCCTAGGGATGGGCCTGGGAAATCCCCAGTTACCAACATATTATATAAATTTCCATATGTTGATAGACCTGGGGATACACCTGGCCGAAAAAAATTAGGCGATTGGAAAGCACTCTGTGTACTCGGTCCTCCAAGCATATAAGAGGTTTGTTGTTGCGGTGGTGTTGGTTTGTAGCATTCATTTGGTTTGTAGGGCGCATTTGGGTTGTAGGGTGTGAATGATGATGAAATGCGCCTTGGTTCAAGCCGAAATGCTTGAGGTTGAGATAGATGCACAATTTCTGGTGCAGTATTTTTCCATACATGTGGTGAAGAACTCTGTCGTACCCTTTGTTTCTACGACCATTATTTCTTCACTTTCGTGCCATGAGTTGCTCCTGTTGGAATCAGAAGACTGTGACCGGCGCCCATCATCATTTACAGTTTGACTCAATCCAAACATTGTATATGTCTGCCATTTTCGTAGTTTTTCCAAGTGCATCACCTCTTATTGCCGATTCACCCAATGCAAACCATTGAGTTTCCTCCGCAACTCTTCGACATTGGCAGTGACATTGTAGTAAGGATAATCACGGTCCATACCTTGCGAAAAAAATGGGGATCGTGGTTGGCTCACCTTGTGAAGTAATACTTTGTAGATCAAACGAATTTCAGGCATATTTGACGAAGATGATGAAGAACTTGCACCCGTCCTGGGATAAGTCATAAAGCTTGGCTCTTTTGGAGGTGGTTGGCTAGGAACGATATTTGGATCATGAGACATGTTTGATAACCCTGGGAAATCAAACCCATAGACGTGCATGTTCTGTGTCCCAATTACATGTTTCGTAATTGACGAGTACCAGTTGACATACTGCGCTTCAGTGATATTACTCCATGTATTTATTTCGTAGGTCTCCCAATCGGTCATTCTCAGCCGATCAAAATCTGATGCAAAGGTTTGCATCTGTTGTGGCGGGTTAATTGCAATTGCAAATATACCTTGTATTTGGTACTGCACTCTTTCTCCCAGATACCAAAACCCTCTTTGGGATTCCGGACTGTAAAAAACAACTCTACGCTTAGAATAATCAAGAATACGTTCTCCAACATCATCACCATACTGAGGTAAATCAACTTATGGGTGAACAACTATGTTGTTGTGGCTCCGAGTCATCTGATGAAACCTTTGAACAAAACTGGAACCAAAGACGTCGCTGCAAGTGTTCTTCTCTAAGTTGTTCATGTCCAACATTGGAAATCTAAGTGTCCCGTCTTTTAGGATTGGTTTAGCAACACGGAAGTAGGTATACCACCAATACTGCAAATTTTTACACCATAATTTTAGTATTTTAGCTAAATAATCTACATTTGTTCATAAAAATTATTTAAATTTAGTAATAATAATAAATTTAAAAATAATAATTTTGATATTTACCTCTATGATGCCCCGGGGTCCGCCCATGGAAGCTACATCTAGCCCACAGTACAATTCTGCTAAAATTGTAGATCCCCAGTCATAATATGGTGCTTTGTCGAGATCTTCTAACGCTTCAAACCAACCAACACGAGCAACAATAGTTGAGTTTGGAGAGAATGTCTGACCCAGTACCCATAAGATAAACATCCTTTCGAGTTCAGGATAGTCATCTATATGTTCTGGGTTTCTGGTTTTGGTTAGGAAATACTTCAACGATGCACATCTAATCCAACCTCCTTTCAAATCTTTATAATCTTGACGTATTTCAGATTCCACAAACGAGGGACAAAGCGTCCCCCATTTACTATTTGATATCCACTCGTCTTGGTTGAATGGTGGCGGGTCTCCCATCCCACTTGGGATCCCAACACTGAAATACAAATCAAGGGGAGTAATTCCTATTACAAGTATAATATCAACTATGATTAATTCTTTTGATTATTTAAAAAATTTAATTTAAGTTAAGTTAAAAAAACTTACCATTTTCGAAATCCATAAAATGGAATGTGTGCATCGTCGTCCACCACCTTTCTACCACTGTTTTTGGAATTTTTGTGTTATGCTTTCTAGGCTTCATTCTACAAATCATGCACCAAGGACATCTGTCAACCCTTTCTCGGACTGCAGGGGGTAGAAGAATATAAACATCATTTCATATGAAAATCCACCTCTCATTATATAATAATCCTCAGACCGATCTTGATGCCCCGACACATGACCTGGAACTAATGATGGAGCAACAATGATATTTGGCGAAGAAAACTCTACTTCTCGATTTTGTGAAAAATCTACACTTGTGTCAGGCAGCGGTGCCGGTTCATTTTTCGATCTCTTTTCTTCCTTATACTATTCACATCTCTTCTTACTAAGTTGCTCATATTGTGTTAGAAAATTTTGATTTAGAAGAGTTTTAGAAGAAGGAAATTGGTAGTGGTGTGACTGAAAATGATATCAGTTGAAGGAATTTATAGTTTTTCAAATATAGACGTTGAAATTATGAACGTTGGAGATATGAACGTTGGCAATTTTGTTTCTCATGCCAGCGTTGAAAGGACCAACGCCAGCGTCTGTAGTTTCAACACCAGAGTTTGTATTCTCAACGCCTGCGCTTTTCCTACTAACGCCCACGTGTGTCTCAAGAATGGGCACTTAACGGTCAACCGCCTAGTGCTTTACCATATTGGAAAAGCCAGTTTGGCCATCCACCTGTCTCAACAAAAAAATGGACTTGTCCATTGCCATAGGAACTGCCCTAAGCAGAAGAAAAATTCCCAGATTTAAGGCACAACATTTGCATAATAAAACCAACCACTCAAACACGCAACATATTGAAAACAGACACACACTTAACATTAACTCGCATTACATCATTACACTTTTGACACTAGCATTCACAGAAACAGTGTCCTGCACACAACAACATCGGCAGCTGAAACCCTTTCTGGCATTGCCGAAAACCGAACGGTCTACATTTGGGGAGACAGATCTCCCCAGGGCATCACATTTCCTTGCACATCTGGCCTTACATCCCCTGCGAGTTTTGGCCTTTGCAATGCTCCTGACCACTCCATCTGCGCCGTCAACACAATCTCTAAAATATGAGAGTTGTGCTGATGTTGTCTCTGGATTATCATTCATCAAAAAATAGTAACGATTAACAAAAATCTATAATATAGAACAACTAAAATTGAATGTGATGTAGATATGATTTGATGATTGTTACTTACCAGAAAAACTAGATAGAACAATCATGAGACAGGAAAAGTGACTTTTGGAGCCATTTTCCTGCTTGGATATATGCGTGGGTGGATTTACTTATTTTTAAAAAGGATGAATGGATGGATATTGTTGGATACAACACTTGCAACACCTTTCATATTTATAACGTCTCTAACAGGTGATATTTACTTAAATTAAGAGAACGTGGATTCTACTTATATCCTAGTACTAAGTTATCTCATCTTTCCGATTTTTTGTTAATTATAAGCTGTCTAAAGTCTAAAGTCATAGACAAAAACAGGACGTTTGCTAAGCGAGAGTGCAACGAACGTTGGCACGTCGAACGTTGGCACGTTTGCTAAGCAAAGAGTTCACTGCACGTTGGAATTTTGTTAGTGCACTTAGCTCTTTCTTTCACAAGCATACTAGGATGAATATCTATTTATTATGTTCAATCTAATTACATTGATCTTCCCACATACCTCGCTACATTGAAACACACTTAATACACAACATAATGGAAGTTAATACTTCCGTGAAATATACTTAAAACACACCTTACATCATCCTTACACGTTGACAGCTGTATTCACAAGAGCCGTGTCGACGGACAACAGCATAAGCAGCGGCGGCCAATTTTAAGGTTGCCGGTCACAGAGTGTTTTAACTCTGAGGACACAGATAATAGATTATTATCTTTGTTAACACAACGTGACTCCATGTCATACATGGCAGTCCTGTATATTTGGAAATCCCTGTATATTAGGAAATTGTGTTTATTTGGGAAATATAGTATCTTAACCCTCAAGTTAGTTGTGCATATATATATGCATTGAGTCTCTGTATATTGTATAAGTTTAAAATCAATAGAAACTGTCTTGTTTAACTTCGTCATCTTGTCTCTCTTCTCTTCAGTTAAAACCTAGTAGTTAACCCTTAAACCTAGGAGTTCTAGCTTGGTATCAGTAGGTTAGCCGATCCTATTTCAGTTATGACAGAATCATCAACCACCTCTTCTACAGCCTCTTCTACAGTCTCTGCTATAATCAACTCTACCATGTCTTCCATGCAGTCCTCTACGATGTCTTCTTTTCAGTTCTCTCAACCACATCACATGATCACTGTAAAGCTCGATGACACTAATTACTCCTTATGGCGTGCTCAATTTCTTCCTTATCTTCAGGGACATGACTTGTATGGTTATGTCACTGGTGCAACTCCATGCCCTACAGAAACTCTTGCTGCTGATCTCCCAAACCCTGCCTATCTTTCCTGGAGAAAACAGGATAAACTCTTAGTTAGTTGGTTGTTTTCTTCTCTTACCCCGACTACTTTTCGTCATGTACATCGATTAACAACGTCTAAAGAAATCTGGTTATCTATGGAGTCTCTTTATGGCTCTAAATCTGATGCTCAAGTTCATCATCTTCACTGTGAACTACGAGCATTACGGAAAGGTTCTCAAACTATGCGTCAGTACATAGACCGTGCTCGTGATCTTGTGGACATCTTGGCAGCAGCAGATACCATTGTCACAGACAAAGAGTTTCGTCACTGTCTCTTAGCTGGCTTGGACAGTACCTATGATGCTATTGTCACATCATTAACCACCACGATGAGTTCGTTGTCTGTTGAAGATTTTCTCACTTTTCTCCTGACGTTTGAACTACGTATTGATCAACAGACAAAGCTTTCCAACTCTCAACCAGTTGCTAATCTCGCTGCCCAGAATCGACAATCCTCGTATAATTCTTTTTCATCATCTGGATCATCTTCAGCACCCAACTCTCAGTTATCTTCTTTTCGTCCTACTGGTAAGAACAGAAATCAGAATCACCATGGGCCTGGTTTATCTCAGCCTGCTCGTTTTCAGAATCAACGTGGGCCTGCTTCACCTGACAATCAATGTGGGCCTATGAACTCTGATTCTTCTTCTCCTCGTTGTCAACTTTGTGGGCGTAAAAATCATGAGGCCCAAGACTGCTGGAACCGTTATGACAAGAGTTTTCGACCACCTAGGCGTCAACCACCATCCTCTGCACCTCGGGCTTATGCTGCTTATGGACCTGGGTTTTCATCATCACCTTCTTGGACGCCTGACAGTGGTGCTACAGATCACATTACCAATGATTTCTCTCATCTTCAATTTCCTACTGAGTATACTGGTCCTGATCAAATTCATATGGGTAATGGTTCTTCTATACCAATTTCTAATGTTGGTTCCTCAATTTTAGGGACTCCCAACCGTAAGTTGCAGCTTCGTAATGTTCTCTTTGCACCCAAAATCTCTCATAATCTCTTATCTGTTTCTCGTTTCACTTCTGATAACAATGTCTTATTTGAATTTCATCCAAATTTTTGTCTTGTGAAGGATCGATGTACCGGGAAGGTTCTTCTTCGCGGCATTAGGAAGGGTGGTCTCTATCAACTTGATGTTTCATCTCCAATTCCTCAGTCTTACCTAGGGGAACGTGCTAGTTTACAAGCCTGGCATGCTAGAATGGGTCATCCAATGATGCGCACAGTTCGCAAAGTTATTTCTCAATTTTCTCTTCCAGTTTCAAATCAAACTATCAGTTTTTGTTCTTTTTGTCATGAGCATAGAAGTCATAAATTACCTTTTCAATCCAGTACAACAGTTTATTTGAATCCATTAGATTTAATTCTCTCCGATGTGTGGGGACCCTCTCATATTTTATCTAATGAAGGATATAAATATTATATTATATTCATTGATGCGTATAGTCGTTTTACTTGGATGTTTCCTATGTCTCAAAAATCTGATGTTTTCTCTATATTTTTCTTATTTCAAAAGCATGTTGAAAATCTTTTTGGTCGAAAGATAAAAATATTTCAATCTGATAATGCTGCTGAATATCGCAAACTCACTCCACGTCTTCACGAACTTGGAATTTTTCATCGTTTTTCATGTCCACACACTTCTGAACAAAATGGTTTAGTTGAACGTCGTCATCGTCATATTCGTGAAACTGGTCTTACTATTCTTAACATGGCCTCTGTGCCGTCTTCATATTGGTATGACTCCTTTTACACTGCCTGTTATTTGATGAATCGTGTCCCTTCAACTTCTGTTAATAATTCTTCTCCATATGAAGCTCTTTTTGGTATTTCGCCTGATTACACTTCTCTTCGTGTATTTGGCTGTCTATGTTATCCTCACTTGCGTCCGTATAGGTCTCATAAGATGGATGCTTTGTCTTCTCCATGTGTTTTTATTGGTTATAACCCCTCTCATAAGGGTTATAAGTGTCTTCATATTCCTACGGGTCGAATATACATCAGTCGACATGTTGTTTTTGATGAGACTACCTTTCCCTTTGCATCCGCGTCATCACCTTCGCCGTCGTCGACTCCTTCACAGGTAACTCTTCCCTTGCCTGTTTTTCACAATATTGCGCCGTCATCAGTATCTATCAATCATGAAACATCTCCAACTAATCATCAGCCGCCAATCTCTGTCTCCAATCATCAGCCGCCACCTGCTGTTCCCTCTCAGCCGACAACATCCTTCTCTAATCATCATCCACCAGTCTCTGTCTCCAATCATCAGCCGCCAGTCTCTGTCTCCAATCATCAGCCGCCACCTGTTGTTACCTCTCAGCCGACAACATCTTTCTCTAGTCATCAGCCGCCAGATCTGTCTCTCATCATCAGCCGTCACCTGTCGTTATTCTTCCGCCGCTGCCATCACTCTCTGACGTTTGTCGGCTACAGTTGCCGACAACACCTGATACTGTCGATTCAGTTTCTCATGTTCCTGATTCGTCCGATTCTCAGCTGTTGTTGCCGCCTTCTTCTGCTGCATCACACATAGTTCCGACGTCTTCTTCTGTTGTTTCATCTGTCACTTCAACAGATCCTTCTCCTGTTACACACCCGATGACTACAAGAGGTAGAGATGGTATTTTCAAACCAAATTCACGATATGCTCTCATCTGTGATTCAATTCTTGAACCGTCTTGTATTTCTCAAGCTCATAAGGACCCTGAATGACGTACATCATCCAACGATGAGTTCAATGCATTACTCCGAAATGGTACTTGGTCCTTAGTCCCGTATCATCCTTCTATGAATGTTATTGGTTGTAAGTGGGTTTTTCGAATCAAGCGTAATCCAGATGGTACCATTGCACGTCGTAAGTCTCGTCTAGTTGCCAAATGATACAATCAACAAGAAGGAATTGATTACTCTGAAATGTTTAGTCCGGTTGTTAAACCATGCACATATCATTGTCACTGGCTCTAGTACTACAGGTATTACCTCTATTCTCTCTCGTTTGCAGCAAGAATTTGCAATTAAAGATCTTGGTCAATTATCCTATTTTCTTGGGATTGAGGCAATTCGTACTTCTTCGGGGCTCTTTCTCTCGCAACAACGTTATGCTCAAGATCTTCTTATTCGAGTCAAAATGGATGGCGTCAAACCCATTACTACTCCGCTAAGCACTTCTGGTGATGTTTCCTCTGATCGTAGTACTTTATTAACGGATGCTACTGAATATCGTAGCATTGTTGGAGCTTTGCAATATTTGACTTTTACTCGTCCGGATCTTGCGTTTGCTGTCAATAAGGTTTGTCAATTTATGCATGCTCCTACAGAGTTTCACTGGGGATTAGTCAAACGTATTCTTCGTTACCTCAAGCATACTAGTACGTTTGGTATACTCCTTAAGCCATCCCCTTCTATACAACTATCTTTCAGTGCATACACTGATTCTGATTGGGCTGGTTCTCTTGATGATCGTCGTTCTACGAGTGGATATTGTGTTTATTTGGGTGGTAACATTATTTCTTGGAGTGCTCGTAAACAAAAGACTGTTTCTCGTTCTAGTACTGAAGCTGAATATCGAGGACTTGCTATTGCTACTGCTGAAATTATGTGGATTCAGTCACTTATTTCTGAGCTTCGTATATCCACACACTCTCCTCCCATATTATGGTGTGATAATCTTGGTGCAACTTATCTCACAGTTAATCCTATATTTCATGCTCAGACGAAACATATAGAAATTGATTATCACTTTGTTCGTGATCAAGTAGCTTCCAAGCTTCTTGATGTCCGTTTTATATCCTCTAAAGATCAAATTGCGGACATATTTACCAAACCACTTTCTAGTGATCGGTTTTCTTTTTTAAGGTTCAAGCTTACGGTTCAAGATAACCCGTTACGCTTGCGGGAGGGTGTTAACACAACGTGACTCCATGTCATACATGACAGTCCTGTATATTTGGAAATCCCTGTATATTAGGAAATTGTGTTTATTTGGGAAAGATAGTATCTTAACCCTCAAGTTAGTTGTGCATATATATATGCATTGAGTCTCTGTATATTGTATAAGTTTAAAATCAATAGAAACTGTCTTGTTTAACTTCGTCATCTTGTCTCTCTTCTCTTCAGTTAAAACCTAGTAGTTAACCCTTAAACCTAGGAGTTCTAGCTATCTTATTATTTTTGAATTGAGAAGAAGGTCACCAATACAAAACTGACCAGCCAAAAAAAAAAACAAAAAACGATTTGGAATGATAAAGATACCAGCCCAGTTACAAATCAGAACAGTAAGTAAAAAATTAACCATCAAACAGAATTTAAACACACAACATATTGGAAAGCTATAAATAGATATAAATACCTGCCTATTATTTAGAAACAGAGGTAGTAGTTGGCTAAACGCACCAAACATTATCCCACCTTCTCTATGTTCTTCACACAACAACATTTGCAGAGGAAACCGGACTTAACTCTTCTTTCAACATATTTTACCTTTGACGAAAACACATATCTCCTTTAATAGTAACATTTCGCTAAACATGTTATTTTACATAGCTGAGAAGTTTCGGCACGGAAACCTCTGACCCTTCCATCTTCATCCTTGACACACTTTACATAATTTTAAGTTAGTGCTTGTGGTTGTCCTTCTAATTGTGCTGATGCCGTCTCTTTATATACATTCAAAACATACTTATAATTAATTAACACTAATAAGGAAGTAAAACTGAATATGATTTGAAGGTCGTCACTTACCAGAAAAACTTGATAGAACAATAACGAGACACAGGAAACAAACCAAAAGAGGAGAAGTGATTTTTAGAGCCATTTCTCTGCTTCGATTTCTGAAAGAGAACGTACAAAAGTGGATATTATTGGGTGTTCAAAATACAGTTCGTATTTATAACGTCTCCGCCAGGTGATGTATACTTAAATTAAGAGAACATGGAGTGTACTTGTATTAATTTTATCCATTTTTCTTTTCTTGTTAGCAATAATATGTCTACACTCATGGACAACAACGGGGCGTTTGCTAAGCAAGAAGAGTTCACTGCACGTTGGCACGTCTTATATATTAGTGCACCTACCTTTTTCTTGTAAACATTTTATTCGATTTATGAGTGGATGACAGAACAATATTAAATTGGGTTACCATGATATCAAAGATTTTGTGTCGCTTTGTGGAGGAATTTTACAATGAAGAAGAAGAGTCTAAATTGTTGTCAATCTAATTAAATTGCTTGCTGCAGCAGAATACATGGCATACGTTTGAATGAAATTGCTAACATAGGTAGTGTGTATAGTTTTTGTAAAGTTGAGAAAAGCGAAAGCTGGCGCTCATTATCTATTAGATAAGTCAAGCATCCGTATAGCATACGGATTGTTTTATTACTGTTGATCTTAGCCACAGGATCTAGGTTATTCCAGTCTGCAATTAATTACCATTGTATTAATTACAGTCTGTCATTTACTCATGTAATGTCGGTCACCTTCTGTACTATCTGCTGAGTCCGTGAGTCTATATAAGACTCAGTCATGTACTCTTGTTTGTTTAACTTTAGAATACAATCATTTACGGTTCTTACATGGTATCAGATACCAAAAAGGAATCTCAACCTCCTTCTGATCCTGTACCTTCATCTTCTCACCATTAAACCTGCAACTTCACCCTAAAAATGGTGAGAACTACTCAAACTACTATTGCTTCTACTTTCGTTGTTAACAACAACAACAACAACACCTTAAACATCAACAACTCTCAGTTGTTTCCACCATTATCATCACCATCACAACAACAACAACACCGATCTGTACCTTATACTTCTCCAAATCCTCTACAACCACCTGTAACTAATCAATCCTATCCACAACCACATCTTCATCATACACCAATACAAGTTCCACAACATACAACTCTTCAACCACAACAATTTCACAGTTTCTACTTTCCTCAAGCACAACAACAACCACAACCTTTTCAACCTTCTTTTTACAATTCTTTTGGTCTTCATAATCGATTTACGATTCCGTTTCAAAATATCAATAATTTTGTGTCTGATAAATTAGATGGTACAAATTATATTGTATGGAAAGATCAGATCTCCTCTATTCTTATATGTACAAATCTTTATGGTTTGGTTGATGGTACTGTTCAACCTGAGTCTCCTATGGTGATGATTAATAATACTCAGATTGCAAATCCAAATTATCTTGAGTGGTTACAAATGGATAGATTTGTTGGATCTTGCATCAATGCTGTAGTTGATCGATCTTTCTCCTCTCAGTTACTTGGTAGATTCACCGCTAGAGAAAATGGATGCATTTAGCGAAATTATCCAGTGATCAATTTCTTGCAAAATCTTTGTTGCAATCTCAACTTCATTCAATCAAGAAGGTTCGCCAACGATTTATGAGTATCTTCATCAGATAAACACAATTGCGAATTCTCTTGCAGAAATTGGTGAACATGTTCAAGGTTCCGATCTGGTAATGTATACTCTCAATGGTCTTGGTAAAGAATTCATTCATTTTGTGGTTAGTGTGCAAAATAGAGAACCTCCATTATCTTTCTCTGAACTTCGTTCTTGGCTGTTAAGTCATGAAATTTTTTTGAAAGAACAAGATTCAGACTCCTATTCCTCTCTAATCACAGATCCTACTAATTCTGCATTCTTTGTTAGAAGACAATTTCCATCACAGAATTCTACTTCATCCTACATAAAACCTATGCCTTTTTCTAACCCTAAGCCATCACCATCATCCTCATCTGCTTCATCTACATCGGGATTTAAGAAAACAACATTCAATCCTGCACAGAAACAAATCATTGATTATGGAGAACTACCTTGTCAGATATGTCACAAGGATGGTCATCAAGCAAATCGTTGTAGATTTCGCTATTCTGCTTCTACGAACAGTGGTGCACCACCACAAAGAGCTTTTCTTGGTCTAGATATTAATGCAGGAAGTACATCTGCTTCACCTTGGGATTCACAAGAATTTGATCATAATGTTCAGTTTCCCTCTGACAATGCTTATGAATGTGGAGGTTATTGGAGTCATAGAAACTCAGGACCAGTGTGTATTCCTGACTCAGGCGCATCTAGTCATATAACTAATGATGCATCTATTTTACAGAATCATACTCCTCACTCTGGCCAAGAACAAGTTATGGTTGGTGATGGTAAGTTAATTCCAATATGTTTAACAGACTCTTCTACATTAACTGCTTATTCAACTCAGTTCAATCTACATAAAGTTCTTTATGTGCCTCATTTAAAATACAACTTAATGCATGTGGCTCAGTTTACTAAGGATAATAATTGTATGTTTCTGTTTTATCCTTGGGGGTATGAAATAAAGTCATTGAGGAGCAATCATACTCTTGCTAGAGGAAATATGAAGGATGGAATGTATCCAATTCTATCTGGTGAATCTAAGCCCCACAATGCTACTTCAAAGGTTTATATACTATTTCACCCCATAGTTTTGCTTTTACTGCTTTGGTAGCTTCTTCAGCTTTATGGCACTCAAGGCTAGGTCATCCTGCACAAAAGATTCTTCAGAAACTTGATCAAAATGCTGCTATCAAGCTCTCCACAAGATGTTCTTCTACTGTTTGTGGGTCATATCATCTAGCTAAGAATAAATGCTTACCTTTTCATTCTACTGGTAGTATTTCTAGTTTCCCTTTCATGCTAATTCACTATGATATTTGGGTCCCTGCCCCTGTACAATCTCATTTAGGCTACAATATATATTCTCTTCTTGGATGATTGTACAAAATTTTCATGGATTTATCCAATGAAGCTTAAATCAGAAAGTATTCATTGTTTCAAGTTGTTCAAGTCTCTTGTTGAGAATCTTTTTGATGTCAAAATAAAGCATTTTCAGTGTGATGGTGCTCTTGAGCTTGTCAAAGGTCCTTTTAGAGAATTACTAGATTCAACATGTATTGCCTTAAGAATCTCCTTTCCTCATCAGTGTCAACAAAATGGTTCATCTGAAAGAAAACATAGACATGTGATAGAAATGGTAAATACTTTAGCTTTTCATGCTTCTCTTCCTAAGAAGTTCTGGTTTGATTCATTCTTAGCAGCAGTTTTCTTATTAATAGACTTCCAAGTAAACTTCTTGCTTACAAATCTCCGTATGAAGTTTTATATAAGTCTTCACCAGGTTATTCACTTCTTAAGGTATTTGGATGTTTGTGCTATCCAAATCTTGTGGCTTATAGGAAAGACAAGCTTAGTCCCTGTTGATGGTGGGTTTTAGACAAGGGGTAAAATCGTAAACACTTACGTATAGCATGACGTCACCGGTGACATCAAACACATTTATTATAACCTTTAATACATTTATGTAAAAGTTACCAGGGTATCTTTTTTCAAATACCAGACTAGGGTTTCTGCTCATCATGGCAACTATGCCAAAACCAAGTCGCACACTGCGCACCATGGCAACCATGCTAAAACTAAGCCGCACAATGCGCACCATGGCAACCATGCCAAAACTAAGCCGCACACTGCGCATCATGGAAACCATGGCAAAACTAAGACGCACCATGGCAACCATGCGAAAACCAAGCCGCACACTGCGCACCATGGAAACCATGCCAAAACCAAGCCGCACACTGCGCACCATGGAAACCATGCCAAAACCAAGCCTCACACTGTGCACCATGATAACCATGCCAAAACCAAGCCGCACACTGCGCACCATGGAAACCATGCCAAAACTAAGTCGCACACTGCGCACCTTGGCAACCATGCCAAAACTAAGCCGCACACTACGCATCATGGAAACCATGCCAAAACTAAGCCGCACACTGCGCACCATGGCAACCATGCCAAAACTAAGCCGCACACCGCGCACCATGGCAACCATGCCAAAACCAAGCCGCCACTCATGCCATTGGCACATGCCAAAGCGGCACTTGCAGCCTAGATTGCCAACCGTGCAACCAAGGGCCAAAGCCGCCACATACCCTTGGCACATGACAAAAGTGGTGTTTGCATCCTAGCTTGCCAACCGTGCAACCAAGGCCCAAGACGCCACACATGCCAAAGTGGCGCTTGCATCCTAGCTTGCCAACCGTGCAACCAAGGGCCAAGCCTCCACACATGCTATTGGCACATGCCAAAAGTGGCGCTTGCATCCTAGCTTGCCAACCGTGCAACCAAGGGCCACGCCGTCACACATGCCATTGACACATGCCCAGAGTGGCGCTTGCAACCTAGCTTGCCAAACCGTGCAACCAAGGCATGTCGCACATGCCATTGGCATATGCCACACGCCAGTTGCATCCCGGCATTGCCACTTGCACCCAATGTGCAACGAACTTGGAATTTTTCATCGTTTTTCATGTCCACACACTTCTGAACAAAATGGTTTAGTTGAACGTCGTCATCGTCATATTCGTGAAACTGGTCTTACTATTCTTAACATGGCCTCTGTGCCGTCTTCATATTGGTATGACTCCTTTTACACTGCCTGTTATTTGATGAATCGTGTCCCTTCAACTTCTGTTAATAATTCTTCTCCATATGAAGCTCTTTTTGGTATTTCGCCTGATTACACTTCTCTTCGTGTATTTGGCTGTCTATGTTATCCTCACTTGCGTCCGTATAGGTCTCATAAGATGGATGCTTTGTCTTCTCCATGTGTTTTTATTGGTTATAACCCCTCTCATAAGGGTTATAAGTGTCTTCATATTCCTACGGGTCGAATATACATCAGTCGACATGTTGTTTTTGATGAGACTACCTTTCCCTTTGCATCCGCGTCATCACCTTCGCCGTCGTCGACTCCTTCACAGGTAACTCTTCCCTTGCCTGTTTTTCACAATATTGCGCCGTCATCAGTATCTATCAATCATGAAACATCTCCAACTAATCATCAGCCGCCAATCTCTGTCTCCAATCATCAGCCGCCACCTGCTGTTCCCTCTCAGCCGACAGCATCCTTCTCTATGTCTCCTCATCAGCCGCCAGTCTCTGTCTCCAATCATCAGCGCCAGTCTCTGTCTCCAATCATCAGCCGCCACCTGTTGTTACCTCTCAGCCGACAACATCTTTCTCTAGTCATCAGCCGCCAGATCTGTCTCTCATCATCAGCCGTCACCTGTCGTTATTCTTCCGCCGCTGCCATCACTCTCTGACGTTTGTCGGCTACAGTTGCCGACAACACCTGATACTGTCGATTCAGTTTCTCATGTTCCTGATTCGTCCGATTCTCAGCTGTTGTTGCCGCCTTCTTCTGCTGCACACATAGTTCCGACGTCTTCTTCTGTTGTTTCATCTGTCACTTCAACAGATCCTTCTCCTGTTACACACCCGATGACTACAAGAGGTAGAGATGGTATTTTCAAACCAAATTCACGATATGCTCTCATCTGTGATTCAATTCTTGAACCGTCTTGTATTTCTCAAGCTCATAAGGACCCTGAATGACGTACATCATCCAACGATGAGTTCAATGCATTACTCCGAAATGGTACTTGGTCCTTAGTCCCGTATCATCCTTCTATGAATGTTATTGGTTGTAAGTGGGTTTTTCGAATCAAGCGTAATCCAGATGGTACCATTGCACGTCGTAAGTCTCGTCTAGTTGCCAAATGATACAATCAACAAGAAGGAATTGATTACTCTGAAATGTTTAGTCCGGTTGTTAAACCATGCACATATCATTGTCACTGGCTCTAGTACTACAGGTATTACCTCTATTCTCTCTCGTTTGCAGCAAGAATTTGCAATTAAAGATCTTGGTCAATTATCCTATTTTCTTGGGATTGAGGCAATTCGTACTTCTTCGGGGCTCTTTCTCTCGCAACAACGTTATGCTCAAGATCTTCTTATTCGAGTCAAAATGGATGGCGTCAAACCCATTACTACTCCGCTAAGCACTTCTGGTGATGTTTCCTCTGATCGTAGTACTTTATTAACGGATGCTACTGAATATCGTAGCATTGTTGGAGCTTTGCAATATTTGACTTTTACTCGTCCGGATCTTGCGTTTGCTGTCAATAAGGTTTGTCAATTTATGCATGCTCCTACAGAGTTTCACTGGGGATTAGTCAAACGTATTCTTCGTTACCTCAAGCATACTAGTACGTTTGGTATACTCCTTAAGCCATCCCCTTCTATACAACTATCTTTCAGTGCATACACTGATTCTGATTGGGCTGGTTCTCTTGATGATCGTCGTTCTACGAGTGGATATTGTGTTTATTTGGGTGGTAACATTATTTCTTGGAGTGCTCGTAAACAAAAGACTGTTTCTCGTTCTAGTACTGAAGCTGAATATCGAGGACTTGCTATTGCTACTGCTGAAATTATGTGGATTCAGTCACTTATTTCTGAGCTTCGTATATCCACACACTCTCCTCCCATATTATGGTGTGATAATCTTGGTGCAACTTATCTCACAGTTAATCCTATATTTCATGCTCAGACGAAACATATAGAAATTGATTATCACTTTGTTCGTGATCAAGTAGCTTCCAAGCTTCTTGATGTCCGTTTTATATCCTCTAAAGATCAAATTGCGGACATATTTACCAAACCACTTTCTAGTGATCGGTTTTCTTTTTTAAGGTTCAAGCTTACGGTTCAAGATAACCCGTTACGCTTGCGGGAGGGTGTTAACACAACGTGACTCCATGTCATACATGACAGTCCTGTATATTTGGAAATCCCTGTATATTAGGAAATTGTGTTTATTTGGGAAAGATAGTATCTTAACCCTCAAGTTAGTTGTGCATATATATGCATTGAGTCTCTGTATATTGTATAAGTTTAAAATCAATAGAAACTGTCTTGTTTAACTTCGTCATCTTGTCTCTCTTCTCTTCAGTTAAAACCTAGTAGTTAACCCTTAAACCTAGGAGTTCTAGCTATCTTATTATTTTTGAATTGAGAAGAAGGTCACCAATACAAAACTGACCAGCCAAAAAAAAAAACAAAAAACGATTTGGAATGATAAAGATACCAGCCCAGTTACAAATCAGAACAGTAAGTAAAAAATTAACCATCAAACAGAATTTAAACACACAACATATTGGAAAGCTATAAATAGATATAAATACCTGCCTATTATTTAGAAACAGAGGTAGTAGTTGGCTAAACGCACCAAACATTATCCCACCTTCTCTATGTTCTTCACACAACAACATTTGCAGAGGAAACCGGACTTAACTCTTCTTTCAACATATTTTACCTTTGACGAAAACACATATCTCCTTTAATAGTAACATTTCGCTAAACATGTTATTTTACATAGCTGAGAAGTTTCGGCACGGAAACCTCTGACCCTTCCATCTTCATCCTTGACACACTTTACATAATTTTAAGTTAGTGCTTGTGGTTGTCCTTCTAATTGTGCTGATGCCGTCTCTTTATATACATTCAAAACATACTTATAATTAATTAACACTAATAAGGAAGTAAAACTGAATATGATTTGAAGGTCGTCACTTACCAGAAAAACTTGATAGAACAATAACGAGACACAGGAAACAAACCAAAAGAGGAGAAGTGATTTTTAGAGCCATTTCTCTGCTTCGATTTCTGAAAGAGAACGTACAAAAGTGGATATTATTGGGTGTTCAAAATACAGTTCGTATTTATAACGTCTCCGCCAGGTGATGTATACTTAAATTAAGAGAACATGGAGTGTACTTGTATTAATTTTATCCATTTTTCTTTTCTTGTTAGCAATAATATGTCTACACTCATGGACAACAACGGGGCGTTTGCTAAGCAAGAAGAGTTCACTGCACGTTGGCACGTCTTATATATTAGTGCACCTACCTTTTTCTTGTAAACATTTTATTCGATTTATGAGTGGATGAACAGAACAATATTAAATTGGGTTACCATGATATATCAAAGATTTTGTGTCGCTTTGTGGAGGAATTTTACAATGAAGAAGAAGAGTCTAAATTGTTGTCAATCTAATTAAATTGCTTGCTGCAGCAGAATACATGGCATACGTTTGAATGAAATTGCTAACATAGGTAGTGTGTATAGTTTTTGTAAAGTTGAGAAAAGCGAAAGCTGGCGCTCATTATCTATTAGATAAGTCAAGCATCCGTATAGCATACGGATTGTTTTATTACTGTTGATCTTAGCCACAGGATCTAGGTTATTCCAGTCTGCAATTAATTACCATTGTATTAATTACAGTCTGTCATTTACTCATGTAATATGTCGGTCACCTTCTGTACTATCTGCTGAGTCCGTGAGTCTATATAAGACTCAGTCATGTACTCTTGTTTGTTTAACTTTAGAATACAATCATTTACGGTTCTTACATGGTATCAGATACCAAAAAGGAATCTCAACCTCCTTCTGATCCTGTACCTTCATCTTCTCACCATTAAACCTGCAACTTCACCCTAAAAATGGTGAGAACTACTCAAACTACTATTGCTTCTACTTTCGTTGTTAACAACAACAACAACAACACCTTAAACATCAACAACTCTCAGTTGTTTCCACCATTATCATCACCATCACAACAACAACAACACCGATCTGTACCTTATACTTCTCCAAATCCTCTACAACCACCTGTAACTAATCAATCCTATCCACAACCACATCTTCATCATACACCAATACAAGTTCCACAACATACAACTCTTCAACCACAACAATTTCACAGTTTCTACTTTCCTCAAGCACAACAACAACCACAACCTTTTCAACCTTCTTTTTACAATTCTTTTGGTCTTCATAATCGATTTACGATTCCGTTTCAAAATATCAATAATTTTGTGTCTGATAAATTAGATGGTACAAATTATATTGTATGGAAAGATCAGATCTCCTCTATTCTTATATGTACAAATCTTTATGGTTTGGTTGATGGTACTGTTCAACCTGAGTCTCCTATGGTGATGATTAATAATACTCAGATTGCAAATCCAAATTATCTTGAGTGGTTACAAATGGATAGATTTGTTGGATCTTGCATCAATGCTGTAGTTGATCGATCTTTCTCCTCTCAGTTACTTGGTAGATTCACCGCTAGAGAAAATGGATGCATTTAGCGAAATTATCCAGTGATCAATTTCTTGCAAAATCTTTGTTGCAATCTCAACTTCATTCAATCAAGAAAGGTTCGCCAACGATTTATGAGTATCTTCATCAGATAAACACAATTGCGAATTCTCTTGCAGAAATTGGTGAACATGTTCAAGGTTCCGATCTGGTAATGTATACTCTCAATGGTCTTGGTAAAGAATTCATTCATTTTGTGGTTAGTGTGCAAAATAGAGAACCTCCATTATCTTTCTCTGAACTTCGTTCTTGGCTGTTAAGTCATGAAATTTTTTTGAAAGAACAAGATTCAGACTCCTATTCCTCTCTAATCACAGATCCTACTAATTCTGCATTCTTTGTTAGAAGACAATTTCCATCACAGAATTCTACTTCATCCTACATAAAACCTATGCCTTTTTCTAACCCTAAGCCATCACCATCATCCTCATCTGCTTCATCTACATCGGGATTTAAGAAAACAACATTCAATCCTGCACAGAAACAAATCATTGATTATGGAGAACTACCTTGTCAGATATGTCACAAGGATGGTCATCAAGCAAATCGTTGTAGATTTCGCTATTCTGCTTCTACGAACAGTGGTGCACCACCACAAAGAGCTTTTCTTGGTCTAGATATTAATGCAGGAAGTACATCTGCTTCACCTTGGGATTCACAAGAATTTGATCATAATGTTCAGTTTCCCTCTGACAATGCTTATGAATGTGGAGGTTATTGGAGTCATAGAAACTCAGGACCAGTGTGTATTCCTGACTCAGGCGCATCTAGTCATATAACTAATGATGCATCTATTTTACAGAATCATACTCCTCACTCTGGCCAAGAACAAGTTATGGTTGGTGATGGTAAGTTAATTCCAATATGTTTAACAGACTCTTCTACATTAACTGCTTATTCAACTCAGTTCAATCTACATAAAGTTCTTTATGTGCCTCATTTAAAATACAACTTAATGCATGTGGCTCAGTTTACTAAGGATAATAATTGTATGTTTCTGTTTTATCCTTGGGGGTATGAAATAAAGTCATTGAGGAGCAATCATACTCTTGCTAGAGGAAATATGAAGGATGGAATGTATCCAATTCTATCTGGTGAATCTAAGCCCCACAATGCTACTTCAAAGGTTTATATACTATTTCACCCCATAGTTTTGCTTTTACTGCTTTGGTAGCTTCTTCAGCTTTATGGCACTCAAGGCTAGGTCATCCTGCACAAAAGATTCTTCAGAAACTTGATCAAAATGCTGCTATCAAGCTCTCAACAAGATGTTCTTCTACTGTTTGTGGGTCATATCATCTAGCTAAGAATAAATGCTTACCTTTTCATTCTACTGGTAGTATTTCTAGTTTCCCTTTCATGCTAATTCACTATGATATTTGGGTCCCTGCCCCTGTACAATCTCATTTAGGCTACAAATATTATATTCTCTTCTTGGATGATTGTACAAAATTTTCATGGATTTATCCAATGAAGCTTAAATCAGAAAGTATTCATTGTTTCAAGTTGTTCAAGTCTCTTGTTGAGAATCTTTTTGATGTCAAAATAAAGCATTTTCAGTGTGATGGTGCTCTTGAGCTTGTCAAAGGTCCTTTTAGAGAATTACTAGATTCAACATGTATTGCCTTAAGAATCTCCTTTCCTCATCAGTGTCAACAAAATGGTTCATCTGAAAGAAAACATAGACATGTGATAGAAATGGTAAATACTTTAGCTTTTCATGCTTCTCTTCCTAAGAAGTTCTGGTTTGATTCATTCTTAGCAGCAGTGTTTCTTATTAATAGACTTCCAAGTAAACTTCTTGCTTACAAATCTCCGTATGAAGTTTTATATAAGTCTTCACCAGGTTATTCACTTCTTAAGGTATTTGGATGTTTGTGCTATCCAAATCTTGTGGCTTATAGGAAAGACAAGCTTAGTCCCTGTTGATGGTGGGTTTTAGACAAGGGGTAAAATCGTAAACACTTACGTATAGCATGACGTCACCGGTGACATCAAACACATTTATTATAACCTTTAATACATTTATGTAAAAGTTACCAGGGTATCTTTTTTCAAATACCAGACTAGGGTTTCTGCTCATCATGGCAACTATGCCAAAACCAAGTCGCACACTGCGCACCATGGCAACCATGCTAAAACTAAGCCGCACAATGCGCACCATGGCAACCATGCCAAAACTAAGCCGCACACTGCGCATCATGGAAACCATGGCAAAACTAAGACGCACCATGGCAACCATGCGAAAACCAAGCCGCACACTGCGCACCATGGAAACCATGCCAAAACCAAGCCGCACACTGCGCACCATGGAAACCATGCCAAAACCAAGCCTCACACTGTGCACCATGATAACCATGCCAAAACCAAGCCGCACACTGCGCACCATGGAAACCATGCCAAAACTAAGTCGCACACTGCGCACCTTGGCAACCATGCCAAAACTAAGCCGCACACTACGCATCATGGAAACCATGCCAAAACTAAGCCGCACACTGCGCACCATGGCAACCATGCCAAAACTAAGCCGCACACCGCGCACCATGGCAACCATGCCAAAACCAAGCCGCCACTCATGCCATTGGCACATGCCAAAGCGGCACTTGCAGCCTAGATTGCCAACCGTGCAACCAAGGGCCAAAGCCGCCACATACCCTTGGCACATGACAAAAGTGGTGTTTGCATCCTAGCTTGCCAACCGTGCAACCAAGGCCCAAGACGCCACACATGCCAAAGTGGCGCTTGCATCCTAGCTTGCCAACCGTGCAACCAAGGGCCAAGCCTCCACACATGCTATTGGCACATGCCAAAAGTGGCGCTTGCATCCTAGCTTGCCAACCGTGCAACCAAGGGCCACGCCGTCACACATGCCATTGACACATGCCCAGAGTGGCGCTTGCAACCTAGCTTGCCAAACCGTGCAACCAAGGCATGTCGCACATGCCATTGGCATATGCCACACGCCAGTTGCATCCCGGCATTGCCACTTGCACCCAATGTGCAACGTGCAACCAAGGCATGCCGCACATGCTATTGGCACATGCCACACGCCACTTGCAGCCCGGCATTGCCACTTGCACCCAATGTGCAACTTGCAACCATGGCATGCCACACATGCCAAGCGCCACTTGCATCCTGGCATTGCCACTTGCACCCAATGTGCAACCTGCAACCAAGGGCCAAAGCCGTCACATGCCACTGACACATGCCAAAAGTGGCGCTTGCAACCTAGCTTGCCAAACCTTGCAACCAAGGCATTCCACACATGCCATTGGCACATGACATGCTCCACTTGTAGCCTGTCATTGCCACTTGCACCCAATGTGCAACCTGCAACCAAGGCATGCCACACATGCCATGCACCACTTGCAGCCTGGCATTGCCACTTGCATCCAATGTGCAACCTGCAACCAAGGCATGCCACACATGCCATTAGCACATGCCATGCACCACTTGCAGCCTGACATTGCCACTTTCACCCGTTGTGTAACCAGCAACATGCTACACGTTTTCCATGAAAACACTCAAGACATCAACACATGTCACAAACTGGGGGATACTCTTTAGGGTTTTGGTTTGGCGGTTTACATCGTGCGGCGTACATTACGCCCGCAATAAGAAAGTGTAATAAAGATGAAGCGGTTAAGTAAATGGGGAAATAATGGTGAAACGCTTTTTCTTTTACGGAACATCAATTTCATGTGTTAACGGTTACCACCTCCTCCCATTTACTCACCCTTTACTCTCTTCCTTAATGAGACCAGGGTACGTTTCACTTCGACTTGTATAAGTAGGTCTTACCTATTTCCACCAGACAACAAGTTTGGGTCACAGAGAAATACAATACTCAGAAAGGCAACTTTGCTAGCTTTAATATTTCAACTCTTGCAAGCTTCTGAAGCTTTCATCTTCTGATACAAGTCGAACGCTACTCTTCCAGAACTGTTCTGGTCTCAACACTCTCTTCGCTTCCCTCCTTAAACCAGCCCTTCTCCTCCACTTTGTGACCGAAGCAAGTCTGGAACGGCCATTTCTTGGTTTAGGCCAGATTTGTACAGATTGATCTCTCGAATCTAAAGTACTCCCGTGCAGTACATTTGTTTAGGGTTTATATTTGTTTCTCACCCACCTACTGAAATTACCAAAATCAGCAGAAACGGTTTTCACCCATAAACAATTGGCGACCACAGTTCGAGATTGATCTTTCGGTTACAATATCAACTTTCAAAATGGATCTCGAGTTGAGAATCAGGATGGTAGAGGCAAGCAAATCGGTTTGGGGATCTACAACTCGATTACCAGACAACCTGGTTACCAGTCGCAAACCGCAAGAGACGGCTGGGGACTTCACAGAAACCTAAAGCAAACAATCCAGTCATCAAGTAACTCAAAACGACTGGAGAATTTCCACAATCACGGTGATGCTTTCCGCAAAACTCAATCTTACACACGAGGATCCCTCTTTCATCAGGAGATCCGGGAAACCGAGTAAGTCTTGCCTCGATAGAATATATGGTTTACCATTTCAAGTTTTCACGGGAATGATAAAACCAATAGCCATGTTATGTTCCATCCCATATCATCTACCAACAAGCAATGTTCACAGTTCCATATCTTCCCTGGGATGTTCGTATCACTTACAATCATAACCAAAAAGCGGCATCATCCTTAAAAAAAAAAAACCATATCTCCACGTTTTCATATCTTCAATATCCTAAAACGGTTCATCCCGAATAATAACCCAAAACCCTTAAAGGTAACACTTGTCTATCAACCCAGAAATCCAGAAAATCAAAATAATAAGCCAGGTGTGTTTCATTTGCCTTTCGAAAAAAAAAAGAGTTTCTCAAGACAGAAGTGCAAAGGAAGCCATTCAACAGTGGTTTGCTCTTCTCGAAGAAGACGTCCTTCGTCATTTGGAGGACTGCCTGTTTCAGATCCAACTCTTTGGACAACCTTCCAACCTCCGCATCTTTTTGTTTGACCATGCCCGCAGAAGGACCTTCGGTTACCTTGGCCTGCAACCTTGTATCTCAGAGAAACCCTAACGCCCAGTCTTCGTGGAATCAGTTGCATGCCCATGTGTACCTACTTTGCATCATGACGATTACCAGTCACTATTCATGGGGTAGTTGACGCTACCACGGTAATATTCGTAGAGAAGAAAAATATTTCTACAGATTTATGGGAGGCATACCTATGGATAGGGTTTGCACCAACACGAGAAACGCTGGAGTACATACCTGGAATATATTGGCCCACTTTATTGCTACCGCGCCACTCCAAGCCAGCGCCATGCCAAGCCAGCGCCTTGCCAAGCCAGCATCCATGTCAAGCCAGCGCTCGTTCCAACAAGATGTAGCGCTAACAACTTACATCTTTCCAGCGCCGGCAGCTTGCATATTTTCTAGCGCGCTGACAGCTTGCGTCCTTCTTGCACCGGAAACTTGCGTCTTCCAGCACTGACAGCTTGCGTCCTTCCGACACCGGTAGCTTACATCTTTCCAGCGTTGGAAGCTTGCATCTTTTTCAGCGCTGAAAACTTGCATCCTTATAGCGTTGAACTTGAATGCCCCATAGGGAATCATCAATCTGATTTCATCACACGTAAAAATCAGGAACAACTTCTCCAAAATCGAAGCAAGGAAAATCAGCAAACCCCTTGGGTTCACGAAGACTCTCTTCCTGTCAAGAGACGCATGATTTCTGGGGACTTCGTCTATAAAACTGTGCGGTCCATGATGAAACATTTATGTGAGATTATATGTTCCCCAAGGCACAACGTCAAGACATATCCGCATCCCTCGACCGCACTACATCAGGGAAGCAGCTGTTTCCAACCAGAGAAGCCGCTCCAAACCAAAGCATGGTTGATAGAAGGAACCGAGGATTCCTAACCATTGTTACCTTGAAGGGTGTCCGGTTTGACAACACACTGATTAACACAGCCGCTCTGCTTCAACATTCACCCCGACAGCTGCTTCGCTTCAACGCTCGCTCCAGCAACCGCTCCGCTTCAGCGTACTCTCCATAAGCTGCTTCAGAATCCGAAGCCGAAACTTTAGCATTTAGCTTCCTAAGTTTCAACATCCTCTCCAAGAGCCGAAGCTACATCAACACTGCTTCTTCCTGCAAAGGATCGTATCACCACGCTCCCCATGTCAAGGATCATGGTCACAACCAGCCAATCCTTTTACTTCCACGGAAGCCCATACAATTCCAACCAACCTACTTTGTTACCACGACAATGTAGTCTCTTCTGATTACATCTCCTACCAAGAACTGTTGTCGCTGATTCGTTGATACCAACCAGAGCTTCACCACAGCAGCAATTAATACAAAGATGGAAACATGTAAACCATACTTGAAGACTGAGGATATACACGGAATCCCTTCACTGTCAAAGATCAGAAGACATAGTCAACCAAAAAGGCGTACTCACAACAAGGTAATCTACTCTTCAAGGGTGCAGCACAAGAATGTTATCACATCTCTGTCTAGAAGACGCCTTCAACACTTTACGAAGCCGCGGAGGGTCCCAAGCCTGCACTATCCAGAATATTTCATCATATAATTTCTGAGCATCCCAATGTCACATCCAGAAGAGTACGATAGGCTCATATCGAATCCCGGGGACGGGGATTCAAGGAGATGTAACGAAAGTAGGTTACGCATGGGGACTACCAGCATGAGATGCTTTCACTCCCCTCAACCAGGTTATTACTGATTTAACATCATCACTGTCGAGGTTTACGAACCGCGGGAATTTCTCAAACATGAAGCCGTACACGGGCACCAAGGACTCCAAAAGCATGCCAGAAGGTTACATTCACATATTCATCCACGCCATCATATCAAGCCGAAGTATAACTGGGGATTTATTAACACGTCCAATTCCGTACAATAGTCCAAGATTCAGAAGATTGTTCGAAGTATGTAGCTTGGAACAAAGTCCCGGAAGACTTGATGGCCGCACATCGGCAACAAAACGTCTCCCTATTTCATCCAAGGGCGCCAGAAGTTTTATACCATGCAAGCATTCACGACACATCATCATCACGATCAGAAGGCCCACTTAACAACCTAAGGTCGAGGATGGACCGACGACGCAACCACAATCTCCAAGATTATCCCTGACGTGATCGTTTCCGAGCATATACTTCATTCGTCTGTCCCAAGAATACAACGGAGTTTTGGTAAATTCTTGGATGACCTTTGGAGAGACACTTCAGATGAAAAACACGGATCATCTTGAACAGAATGAAGATTCCTTCTTGCTCCATGAACGGGAATAGGTGACTGGCGCGCGACTATGCCACCTCGGGCCCGCAACATCCCTCCTGAATCCTTCCCGAGTTTCACTGTCGAGACGTTTTCACATTCTAAACGACCTCGAAACCTAAATATTCCAGAGTAGGGGTGTAGGAAATTCATTTCCGGTCAGATGGAGGGGCGGACCGTCAAAATACGAGTTCGTATGAGAATTCTACAACGATTTTAGTAAAGGGCGCTAATTAGGGTTTCGGCGTGTCAAACCCTAAACCGCAAGCGTCTCCCTTGCAAGAGCTTCCCAATCGCGCAAGCTTCCCCACCTTCTCCAGCTTCCCAACTTGCGCCGGATTCCCAACCTGCACCATCTTCCCAATCGCGCAAGCTTCCCAACCAGCGCCAGCTTCCCAATTTGCGCCAGCTTCCCAACCTGTGCCATCTTCCCAATTTGCGCCAGCTTCCTAGTCCGCACCAGCTGCCAATTCGCGCCATGTCATGCTTTCCTTACTAACGCCACGCTCTGACAAAAGCTCCGCCTCACATTCCAAGACTTCCCCAAGGACAAATAAACGACTGAGATTTATACAGAGCTACCAGGTGCAAGAATTGCGAACCCTACTTACAACTCGAAAAAGGTCAGACCAGTCTCCTTATCTCTCTTTCATGGCTTATTGTCTCAGTTTTATCTTTGTCTGTCACCATCTTATGCTTACCTCACAACAAGGCTCATGTTCCAAGCTAAGCAGGGGACTTAATGTTGATGGTGGGTATTAGACAAGGGGTAAAATCGTAAACACTTACGTATAGCATGACGTCACCGGTGACATAAAACACATTTATTATAACCTTTAATGCATTTATGTAAAAATTACCAGGGTATCTTTTTTCAAATACCATACTAGGGTTTCGACACACGAAACCCTAAGTCTGCGCATCATGACAACTATGCCAAAACCAAGCCGCACACTGCGCACCATGGAAACCATGCCAAAACTAAGCCGCACACTGCGCACCATGGAAACCATGCCAAAACTAAGCCGCATACTGCGCACCATGGCAACCACACCAAAACCAAGCCGCACACTGCGCACCATGGCAACCATGCCAAAACTAAGTCGCACACTGCGCACCATGGCAACCATGCCAAAACTAACCTGGACACTGCGCATCATGGCAACCATGCCAAAACTAAGCCGCACACTGCGCACCATGGAAACCATGCCAAAACTAAGCCGTACACCACGCACCATGGCAACCATGCCAATACCAAGCCGCCACACATGCCATTGGCACATGCCAAAGTGGCGCTTGCATCCTAGCTTCCCAAACGTGCAACCAAGGGACAAAGCCTCCACATACCATTAGCACATTCCAAAAGTGGCGCTTGCAGCCTAGCTTGCCAACCGTGCAACCAAGGGCCAAGCCGCCACACATGCCAAAGTGGCGCTTGCAGCCTAGCTTGCCAACTGTGCAACCAAGGGTCAAACCGCCACACATGCCAAAAGTGGCACTTGCAGCCTAGCTTGCCAACCGTGCAACCAAGGGACAAGCCTCCACACATGCCACCGGCCCATGCAAAAAGTGGCGCTTGCAGCCTAGCTTGCCAACCGTGCAACCAAGGGCCAAGCCGCCACACATGCCATTGGCACATGCCAAGAGTGGCGCTTTGAACCTAGCTTGCCAAACCGTGCAACCAAGGCATGCCGCACATGCCATTGGCACATGCCACACGCCACTTGAAGCCCGGAATTGCCACTTGCACCCAATGTGCAACGTGCAACCAAGGCATGCCGCACATGCCATTGGCACATGCCACACGCCACACGCCACTTGCAGCCCGACATTGCCACTTGCACCCAATGTGCAACCTGCAACCAAGGCATGCCACACATGCCATGCGCCACTTGCAGCCTGGCATTGCCACTTGCACCCAATGTGCAACTTCCAACCAAGGGACAAAGCCGCCACATGCCACTGGCACATTCCAAAAGTTGTGCTTGCAACCTAGCTTTCCAAACCGTGCAACCAAGGCATGCCACACATGCCATTGGAAAATGCCATGCTCCACTTGCAGCTTTCCAAACACTCGAGACATCAACACATGTCACAAACTGGGGGATGCTCTTTAGGGTTTTGGTTTGGCGGTTTACAACGTGCGGCGTACACTACGCCCGCAATAAGGAAGTGTAATAATGATGAAGCGGTTAAGTAAATGTGGAAATAATGGTGAAACGCTTTTTCTTTTACGGAACATCAATTCCATGCGTTAACGGTTACCACTTCCTCCCATTTACTCACCCTTTACTCTCTTCCTTAATGAGACCAGGGTATGTTTCACTTCGACTTGTATAAATAGGTATTACCTATTTCCACCAGACAACAAGTTTGGGTCACGGAGAAATACAATACTCAGAAAGGAAACTTTGCTAGCCTTCTGAAAGCTTTCAACTCTTGCAAGCTTCTCAAGCTTTCATCTTCTGATACAAGTCGAACGCTACTCTTCCAGAACTGTTCTGGTCTCAACACTCTCTTCGCTTCCCTCCCAAAACCATCCCTTCTCCTCCACTTTGTGACCGAAGCAAGTCTGGAATGTCCATTTCTTGGTTTAGGCCAGATTCGTACAGATTGATCTCTCGAATATTAAGTACTCCCGTGCAGTACATTTGTTTACGGTTTAGATTTGTTTCTCACCCACCTACTGAAATTACCAAAATTAGCAGAAATGGTTTTCACCCATAAACAGTCCCAAATCAGCTTCTTGTGTCTTTTTAGGATACAATATTCATCATAAAGGATACAGATGTATGGATCTACATACACACAGAATATATGTAACTAATCATCTGGTATTTGATGAGGCTAAATTTCCTTTTGCTATAACTGCTGAGCTGCCTCCTTATCCATCACTGGTTCCATCTTCCACTACAGTCTTGCAAACTCCTCAAGAATCTTCATCAGTTGCTAACTTATCTACTTCACCACTATTGGGTTCTTATCCTCCAGTATCATCTACTTCTGGTATTCATACAAGGTCAAAATCAGGTAATAATGTTTCTAAACATCTCTCTAAGGATTTTGTAGCAAACATTACACTTACACATCATGTGCCTGTTGCTCTTACTACTTTACTTAAATCACCTTATGAACCAAAAAATTTTAAGGAAGCTAGTAAGTTACCAGTGTGGGTTAATGCCATGACAAATGAATACAGTCCTCTCCATGAGAATGATACTTTTATTCATGTTCCATATCATCCCTCTATGAATGTACTTGGTTTTAAATGGGTTTATAAGACAAAACTACATGCTGATGGTACTATAGATAAACACAAAGCTAGACTTGTTGTTGTTGATACATGAAAATGACCAATCATATGAATAGCCTCCCCTTAACCTATCAAAGACCCCCTTTTGTGTAATAAAGGGGCTTGGGGACTAGGTTTAATCCCTCAAGATAAATGGTTCAAGTCCATGAAAGGAGAGAGTGGGATTTTGGTTAAAGGAGGAGGGCCCTTTAGGGTTTAGTATTAACTTAAGGAGAAGAAAATGGCAGTTTAGTAATAAAGTAATCTCATGGGTGTTTATCCATAAGGAGATTATTATAAAAGGAAGAGAAGGTACATTTCTTAAGATCATCATTAATTTCCCACTACTTCCCTAACCACACCATCTCCTTGGGAGTACTTTCTGTGATTGGGGCTAGTTCCTCCTTATCACATTTCACCCACCAACATTGCGACCACAGTGGGAGGTTCTTAGCCTCTAGTCCAGCATGATACTCCCAGGTGTGAGTCACGAACAACCAGCGCGTGAAACACTTCCATACCCGGAGCGTGTCACTATGGGGGATATTCAGGAAGGAAGCGATGAGGAGGAACGCATCCGAGCGGTGGTTACAAACCCCATTGTACAAGGTGCAGGAGGATCACAAAAGAAGGGAGAAGTGCTCAAAGATAAAGCCGTGGAGGAAACCAACGAACATGAGATGTTCGCATTGCAAGAAGAGTTATACGCATCCATCAAAAGGCAGCAGGAATTACGAGGACATTTGAAGCGAGCAAGGGAACAAAGCGCAACAACATCTAATGCCGCCAAAAGCGCAATGTCAGGCGTGACTGAGGACGCGATCGCCAAGTACTTAGAGGCAAATTATCGAGTAACAAAGGGAATGCAAGAGAGAATGCAAGATAAATACTTATGATTCACTCGAGTCACCGTACTCTGTCGAGGTAGCTGAATATTCATATCCTGAGGAATACGTATCGCCGAAATTCAAGATATTTGGAGGTAAAGGGAATGCAAGAGAGAATGTAAGTCACTTCATGTCAGCAATGAATGCTTATGCTCAGGATGAGATCCTTTGCATGAGAGAATTTCCAAAGTTGCTGGCTGACAACGCTTTTACTTGGTATGATAACCTTAAACCCCGAAGAATTAACTCATGGTCTGCCATGATACAACTCTTTCTGAAGAAATTATATTTCACCCAAAGAAGAGTTACCGCATTAGATTTGGAAAGATGTACCCAGCGGGTTGGAGAAGAAATTGGAAAGTTCATCACTCGATTCCGAGACTTTATACTAGAGTGTCATGAGGACATCCCAGAAGAGCGCTTGGTAGAGATTTGCATTCGAGGAATGGAGGCGGTCTTCCGACTGAACTTAACAAATTAAAATTTTAAACTTTCGTTGAAGTCGAAGAAGCAGCAGCGCGAATTGCAGATTGCGTGAGCGCCATAAGCTCAGGAGCTAACGAGAACAGTTGGCAGTCACACTCTGTAAATGTCGCGTCAAATGAACAAAGGAATGATAGGAGAGGACAATCAAATCGGAGAGGCGGAATAACGGATGGAGGAAGAACAGAGACGCCACCATTACCATGCAGTAAGGATCAGATCATAGGGCTTCTGGAACAATGGATAGCTAACAAAGAGGAAACCCTGCCGCCTGTGATTACGGAGCCAACCGCAGCGGACAAAATACACGATCGATACTGCCACTACCATAGGAGAGTCCATCATCCGACTGTGGAATGTTTTTCTTTCGATACATAGTGCGGGGGAAGCAAACCCGGGGCGAATTGGAAATAGAATAACAGAGAGTGCAGAAAAACCCTCTCCCTCAGCATCAAATCATGATGATCTCACATGAACCTACTGAAGAGGAAACCTGGAGACCGTGGGAGGAGGAGAAAGAGGAGGAAGCGACTGAAGCCACTGTTTTCCCAGACACAACTGGAGTTGCTGGAAAATTTTCCCAAACAGACCTAGCCCAACAGTTTTTTGACTCACTGGGTTTCAGCGAAGATCAGATTCGCGAAGCATCTAGAATCATTACAACTATTGCATCCGGAAAACCACATAACCGGCTACCACGAGAAGCCATAACTTTCACGGATGAGGACATATGTTATCCAGGAGAGCACCTTCGACCTCTATACCTCACGGCTCACATCAACAAACAGCCTCTCAAAAGAGCCTTTATTGATGGCGGAGCATCCCTCAACATGATTTCATTACACACATTGGAATCCTTAGGAGTACCAAGGACGTCGATCAAGATGCGCGCAACAACACTGAGAGGGTTTGGCGGACAAACACAAACTGCAATGGGAATAGTGCATCTGATAATGAAGATTGGACCTATTAGAGCACTTACGCCTTTCTATGTACTGGAAGATGATACCACGTTCCATATCTTTCTAGGAAGGGGATGGCTCCTGAATCACAAAGTAGTAGCTTCCACATACCACCAATGCGTTAAAACCAATATTTGCGGGAAGCAATTCCGGATTCCAGCTACAAGTGACCCCTTTGGTCCGGAAGAAGCTTACATGGCAGAAGCAGTTTTTTACACGCAACCGGCAGAAAGTCAAAGCGAACAATCAGAATGCTTCACCACCCTTCGAAAATGGGAATAATTCCAGCAGAGGCGGAGATGAAAAGAAAATCCAAATTTGTTTTTAGCCCGTCAAGGATGGGACCCGCCGTTGGAGAAAAACGAGCCGTAGTCGAGACAAAGAATACTCAATTTAAACGTTTCTCGCGACCATAAGGAAGGCATGTTTACCGCTTGTAGAAATTAGCCGGGGAAGCTTCCAGCCATCATCATGATTGCGTTATGTCTTCAGCGGATGAGAAAGACTCGATGGAAGCGACCCTACTTAGTGAAGATTGGCAAGAGGAGGTAGAACCTCTTATTTCAGTAGAGAAAATGATCAAAGACCTACCCGAAGAAAAAACGAAGCCTGACCCAACCATGGATAGACTCGAGGAAGTAAACATCGGCTCAGAGGGGGAACCACGATGCGTCCGCATCAACGTGCATCTGGAAGAAAATGAGAAATCTCGATTGATCAAACTACTCCGCGAGTATAGAGACATATTCGCGTTTACTCACGATGAGATGCCAGGTCTTGATAGTAATCTGATAGCATATAACCTCAATGTCTCACCCGAGTACCAACCCATTAAACAACGAAGACGCAACTTTTCTGAAGGAGTCGAGTTGGCCATCAAAGAAGAGATAGAGAAACTGTTGAAAGTAAATTTCATTAGACCAATCCAGCATCCAACATGGTTGGCTAATATCGTCCCAGTAGAGAAAAAGAATGGCAAAATTCGTTGTTGCGTCGACTATCGAGATTTAAACCAAGCGTGCCCTAAAGACGATTTCCCAGTACCAAACATCGACATGATGGTCGACAACACTAGCGTGCATGAAATTTTCTCCTTCATGGATGGATTTAGCGGGTACAATCAGATCATGATGTCGGTAGGAGACGCGAGCAAGACAGCTTTTCAGACTCCATACAGAAATTTCTTTTATACCGTCATGCCATTCAGATTGAAAAATGCAGGTGCCACTTACCAACGAGCCATGGTAGCCATCTTCCATGACATGATGCACCAAATAATGGAAGTTTATATCGATGATGTAGTAGTAAAGTCTCGAGCGCGCACATATCACCTTCAACATCTGAGGCATGTTTTCAACCGATGCAGGAAATATCATCTAAAAATAAATCCACTTAAATGTGTGTTTGGAGTCACCTCCGGGAAATTTTTGGGATTCGTCGTTACCAATGAGGGAATTCAGATCGATCCGGATAAAATTAAAGCAATCACTACTATGAGATCACCTAGGAACGTGAAGGAATTTCAGACATTTATTGGTAGAATATCTTACATACTAAGATTCATTCCAGGGTTAGCACAGTTGTTATGCGCGTTTATGCAATTATTAAAGAAAAACAGACTTTTCGAATGGGAAGAAGAGCAAGAACAGGCCTTCCAAAATCTCAAAGAATGTCTAACCAGCACGCGAGTCTTGCGTCCCCCTGTCAAAGGCGAGCCTCTCTATTTGTACACATCATTCACCAACATGGAAATTGGAGCATTCCTAGCTCAATACCTCGGCAACGATCAGCTACGACCAATCCACCACATCAACAAAGGATTCAGAGAAGCGGAATTCAGATACTTGAGGGCGGAGCAAGCATGTCTGGCATTAATCTATGCTACCCAAAGACTACGATCATACTTGCTCGCCCATGAGACTATAGTGATAGCAACATCCAACCCAGTCGCCTATCTAACGAAAAAACCTGTGTTGACCGGGAGGACGGCTCAATGGTTGTTACAATTATCCGAATTTGAGCTGAAGTACCAGCGAGAAAAGGGGGTAAGAGGACAGGCATTCGCATACTTGTTGGAAGCCTTCCTTGGAATGGACGAAATGGAAATAAGCGATGAAATACCCGGCGAAGTAGCATAACTCGAAGAAGAAGAACGTTGGACAATGTTCTTTGATGGATCTTCATATGACTCTTACAGAGGAGCTGGCATAGTTTTCGAAACACCTAAAAAAGAGCTGTTGTCCTTCGTTTTCAAGTTAGATTTCGAGTGTAGCAACAATTTAGCGGAGTACGAGGCTTTGATTCTCGGATTACGACTAGCGGAAGAACTCAACCTAGAAGCTATTAATGTCAAAGGAGACTCTAAGTTAGTGACAAATCAAATATCAGGGGACTTCCAAGTAAAAGAAGCGCATTTGGCTCCATATTGAGCAGAAGCGCAAGAGTTGATCGCGAGGAGAGGAAGCACTGTAATTGAGCACACCGGGAGATCTGGCAATAAAAATGCGGATGCCATGGATACGTTGGAAGCTAAGATTCAAATGAATGAATCTGATGAAGGAACTATAGTAGTAAAGAAGATGGTATTGCCAAGAACATGGAAGGAAGACGCCACATTCGAATTAAAAGATGATTAGAGGACAGCATAATCGAGATTTGACCAAAGGGACGGATGATCAGGTACTACCCACCAAAGTGTTAAAACAATTTGTTTTAATACGAGGAGCCTTATACTTTCGGACGTCCGGAGCAGCATTATCACGATGTGTAAGCAAGCCAGAAGCACATGAAATACTGAATCGCGTCCACGAGGAATCTTGCGGACAGACAGGAGGAATCCCGTTATACCGACGGTTGCAGAGAATGGGTGTTTACTGGCCAAACATGGCGGTCCAAGCAGCCGTAACACAGGACAAATGCGCAGACTGTCAAGCGCCCCCGCAACAAACTGAGATATGCAGTGCGGAAATAGTAGACTGGAGACATCCCTATGTAGACTTCCTCTGTCATGAGCGCCTACCATCAAACAGACAGGAAGCGTTGAAGATCCAAAGGAAATCCGGACGATTCTTCATGAGCGAGGGTGTCCTCTACAGAAAGGTTTTTGGGGAAAAGGTATTGCGCTGTCTATCACAGCAAGAGGCGGACGTAGTCATGACTACTACCCATGATAATGAACATCAAGGTATGCGGAAGTTGTTCCTACAGCTACATGAGGCAGGATACTACTGGACAACAATGGATCTCGATACCGCGGAACACGTAAGGAGATGTCAACAATGTCAAAGGCACGGACCGCTGATCCACGCCCGCACACCTGGCTGCATAGTGTTGTCACGCCATGGCCTTTTCATAGTTGGGGACTCGATATCATTGGACCGATTAATCCAACTTCTTCTGGACGCCAAAAATATATTATCACCGCAACTGAATACTCTACCAAATGGTTAGAAGCCATACCCCTCCGGGACTACTCAGGTGCCACAATTGCCGCATTCATCAAGGAGTATATCATTTGTTGATTTGGTGGACCTATGATCATACGCTCCGACAATGGTACATCCTTCGTCAATCAAACCGTTATAGAGTTATTGGTCCAGTATGGAGTCAAGTTCCACACCTCAGACTGTTTATTACCCGCAAGGGAATGGGCAGGCTGAGGCCACCAATAAAACACTCTTAAAGATATTAAGCCGGATGGTGTATGGTCACTACAGGAGTTGGAACGAGCAGCTTCCTCTCGCGCTTTGGGCCTATCGTATATCCAAAATAAGTTCCACAGGCGCATCCCCTTATTCCTTAGTCTATGGAGAAGATGCGACCCTCCAAGAAGAAATTGCCATACCTTCAGCACGGGTCGCCATGGCTAGCCTCACAACTCCGGACGATGTCATTCGGAACGCGCATTTGGATGCCCTAGAAGAACGACGAGCCAGGGCTGAGCGGTTTGCGGATAAATATCGACATCGGACAACACGATACTACAATCAAAGGGTGAAAGAGCGAGTTTTCAGTGTGAACGATGTAGTCATGAAAATCGCACCACATGTCCAACGAAATGAAAGTGCAGGTAAATTTGCAGCTAATTGGCAAGGTCCTTATATCATAGGTGAAGCCGCAGAGAGCGGATACTACTAGTTGAAACGGATGAATGGCTCGCGCATAGACACCCCTATCAATGGTAAATGGTTTAAAACCTATTATGCATGAACAACTTAATGTACGCCGGATAGCTTGAATAATAAAACTATCTATTTTATGATTGAATATCTTGTGATTTGACATACAACCTAATAGTCCAAGAAAGGGCTAGGCTCCGTGCATGGCTTTAGATAAAGTGCACCCATAGTCCAAGAAAGGGCTAGGCTCCGTGCATGGCTTTAGATGAAGTGCACCCATAGTCCAAGAAAGGGCTAGGCTCCGTGCATGGCTTTAGATGAAGTGCACCCATAGTCCAAGAAAGGGATAGGCTCCGTGCATGGCTTTAGATGAAGTGCACCCATGGTCTAAGAAAGGTATAGGCTCTGTGCATGGCTTTAGTTGAAGTGCACCCATAGTCCAAGAAAGGTCTAGGCTCCGTGCATGGCTTTAGATGAAGTGCACCCATAGTCCAAGAAAGGGCTAGGCTCCGTGCATGGCTTTAGATGAAGTGCACCCATAGTCCAAGAAAGGGCTAAGCTCCGTGCATGGCTTTATACGAAGCACACCCATAGTCCAAAAAAGGGATAGACTTCGTGCATGGCTTAGATGAAGTGCACCCATAGTCCAAGAAAGGGCTAAGCCCTGCGTATGGCCTTAAAAGATAAAACAAAAGAGAACATTCAAAAACAAAATTCAGAAGGAAACCCTCGTATGAAACATCATAAGAAAAGAAACAAATTTATTCATTAAATAACGCGACACACAAACAGAGACACAAGAGCCAAAGCATAGATAAATAAGAAGAAAGTGATTCAGCAAAGACTAACGCACTAATGACAAAACAGCGCTAGAACGCCTCGATCGGATACGAGCAAAGACCAAGTTATCTCTCATCCGCTCCATCCGCTCATGAGCTTTTACAAATAACTCAGATGTTGTAGCAGCAGCTATCACATTTTCCGCTGAAGAATCTACTTGACTAATACTAAGTTGATCGGCATACAAGTCCATAGCTTGAAAATATCGCGCGCGACTGACCCTTAACGCCTCTTCATATTGTTGAACCAATTGAACATTACCAAACACAGTGGCCAGCAATAGCTCCACTTTCCGTCGTGCAAGAGACAAACGCAATTCTTTAACTGACTCTTCCGTTAGAATTATAAGACTAATACAAAGACTCACCTAATTATATATAGACTAAAAAAAAAAATCAACGACAACAAGAAATTTCTTGATCCACATCTTGCATCATAAAAAATGCCTCATCACTTTGAGAAATAGCTGCAGCCAGCGCCACCCACAACTCACCAAGCCTCTGATCCACCTCAAACAAAATTTGCTCTGACGCATTATTTTGACGAGTCATCCGGGAAGTCTTTTCCTGCTCCTCTAACGTTATGCGAGCATATCCTTGCACAACAAGTCGATGAGTTTGTAAATCCTTTAACTCATCCTTTAACACCAGCAGCCGCGACAATGCAACCGACTTAAGAGTAGGACGTATTAAGGTGCGCGCCACACATAGAGACAAAGCATAACCATGCATTCGACGGATGGGAAAATGTACGACCGGAGTATTATATTCCACAATAACTTGTACGATATCCGCCAGAGCAACATTTATCTCTCGAAGCAATCAATCTGGCAAGTCGCGGGCAGAAACAGCGTCATCAAGAGCGTTATGAACCTCAGCAGCAACGGGTCTGGACGACTGGAGTGCTCGAGCCTTAAGAAATGCTTCATAACATCGGTCAAATTGAGCCCGAGTCTCAGCACGACTCGCCACTCTCCTCCCCCTGATCAACTCTATCTCAGCTTTTACAAGTCGTAAGCGACTCAACTCGGATCCCTCCCTATAAGAGGTTGTCAGCGATGGTACAGAAGCTAAAGACAACACATAGCCATGTAAGTGCATAGCCATAAAACCCTAAAGCAAATTTTGATAAATAAAATATACTTTAGATAACACGATAATCTAGGTAAAAAAAATTAATTAAACAAAGAAAGCCAAATGATGGTTTACTAATCAAGCAATGTATCCCATATAAATATACTTTAGATAACACGATAATCTAGGTAAAAAAAATTAATTAATTAATTAAAATTATTATTATTAATCATTAAAGTAAAGAAGAACCGACTACAAGAGAGCGACAGAAAGAAATGTCTTCGTCCAAATCTTGCATCATTTGTTGAGCCTCTTCATAGTGAAGGGTAGAATTAGTAATAGCACTCTGCGTGTCTTCTAATATCTGATGAACTTCAAGCATAATCTCATCAGAAGCACAAGATCGCTGAGCTACGTCTAAAGTCTTCAATTGATCATCATGAGCTTTCCGAGCCTCATCCAAGATCATCAAACGATTAGTCTGCAGCACACCAACTTCATCTTTCAGAACAAGTAAACGAGCTAATTCTACCTTCATGTCATAAGGATGAACAAGGGAGGATACTGCACACATAACTAAAGCACACACGCGGAGGGGCGGATCCCCTTGTTGAGAAATGGAAACACGACAGTCGACTATTGTTTGCTCAATATCCGTTGTCATGATTAACGACTCTTGATATAAACGATCAGCTTTATTTCGAACAGCTAAAGCATTATCTAAAGCGCGACGGATAGACATAGAAACACGTTCGGACACTCGCGTACCTCGATCCATTGAGTAAGTTTCATGATGTTCATCAAAACAAACACGCGCGGACGTCCTGTTCTCCATCCTGATATCCCTAAGAATTCCTACCTCAGCCCTTACAAGCAATAAACGAGCTAATTCACGTTCCCTTTCATAAGAAACAACCAATGACGGCACACGACCTAAGGCTAAAACATACCCATGAAGGCGACGAGCCATCAATGAATATTTAATGAATGAGTAATGATAACAATAAAATAGCCAAACAAAAGAAAAGCATGAACAAACTAAAAACATCCAAACATACCACCCTTATTTTTTTATAATATAACCAAAGGAACCATAGTTAATATCGCCCAACCCCCATAATAAATGTACTCCCTACGTTACTTTTTAATAGGCCAGTTTCTTTTTTTGAGAAAATTAAGGAAATTAAGAGAACTAATTATTGAAAGTGGTCCTCTAGACACTTGTCAATAAAAGAAGTGAAGTGAAATGGTCCCCATGACACTTGTCAGCCAAAGAAATAAGTGAAATGCTCCACATAACACTTGTCATCAAAAGAAGTTAAAAGAAAAGTGGTCCCAGAAAATTAAAGTAACATTTGATTTTCCCAATTAGGAAACTGGCCTATTTTTTTGAAATATTTATTTATAGAAACTGGCCTATTAAAAAGTAACAGAGGGAGTACCAAATTAAACAAACATTAAAAAATCAGAAGACCCTCAGAGCCTCACCAGAAGAAGATAGTTCAAACAATTAAAGTTAAAATATGTACAGAGCCACTAGCTCAGATCGCTTCCTGGTTAAATGACCATTAATTTCCTCGGCGGCGTCTCGAGCGGCTTTCAACTCTTGTGAAACACGATCCACATCCGCCATGAGCTGGTCGTACGCTTTCTTTTTCGCATCCGCAACACCGAACAGCCGCTGGTACTCCCACTCCAGGTCCTCAATTTCACGAGGAAGAGTGGTCCGCGCGCTATGACTAGCCTTCACTGAATCCAACAGATCCTTGAGCCAATGGACAGGAAACCGAAAATCCAGCATGGTTTGAAGATTGGCGTCCCACCTCCTCAAGGTATCCGGATCCGTGGGAGACTCCTCCACCATAGAAAGCCTCTCCGCCATATCTAATAGATCTTCAGTAGACACGATCAAATAATTAATAGGAATCTCATCATGGATACACATGTGACCAAACTTCTCCACTATGCGACGATAGGTAGCAGCTCTGGTGGAAGGAACCCAGAAACCGTGCACCAAAGCATAACGGTTATCTAAACCCGCTTCCACAGAAGAAACAAGATGCGGATACAAGAACTTGGGATCCTCCGGCGTGGCCATTAAATCAGCATCCGCATATACCCCTCGAGACACTTTAGACGACGATTTTTGACGCTTTCCACTAGCACTGCCAGACTCGCTCCTCCTAGTGGAAAGAATCGAACCACTCCCCTTCTCCTGAGCACCGTCGCGCTTTCCCATATCCTAAAAGGAGAAAAAAAAACATACTGGATTAGAAGGGAGGGAATCAGTAGAATAATGAACTGATTGGCGAGAAGAAGAGAATGAACTAGACACAGCCGGACCCGAATGTCCTGAGAAATAAATGAATCAAAAAGTGTGTGAATGTTTTTAAAAGAAGAAGGCAGGAGATACATTTATAGGCGATTAAACGCATTAAACAAGTTGCAGCGGAAATATTTTGACCGACACGTGTCGGTGTAACAAACAGACGTAATAATAGGCACGGCCACAAGATTCACAAAGGAAGTAAAGGCTAACCTGGGGGACCACCTTGGATACCACTGCCTCCTTAAGATCCATCATTGATGACCGGTACGAATCGGATTCATTCTTATCACCTAACATATCGTAAGGAGTAAGTAGAGGATGAAGAGGATCTTTAATCTTTCGAACAATTAAAGGAAGAACAGGGTAAAGAGTCATACGAGTAGAGATCCTCTCACGACCGCCCGGATTGACTGATCGACCCAGATGGTGCTCTACGCGTTCAATAAAGGTGCTTGGGGATGACACCCTTCTAGGATCCTGCGGCGAAAAGGAAGTAGAAACGTTAGCATCTCGGAAAGAAGGCAACCGCGGATTAGGCAATATACCGGCATCCCGCCTCATATTTTTAGAAATCCGATCGCCTCTCCAGTCCTCAAGGGGAAGGTTAATATATTCCTCAATCATAAGACCTCTAGGTTTGCAGCCGATAGGAAGAGAATTCTAGCAACGCGCGATGAACGGAAAATAGATAAGCAAGGGACTTAATTGAAATGTATCATTAAAAAGAAAAGAAAGAATACCTTAGACGGGGGAGGAGATGCAGAATGAGTAATCTGCAGAGGCTTCACAAGAGGGACACGCCTTCTCTTCTTAGAACTATACGAAGGAGGAACACTTCCATTCCCATCCCTTTGAGAAGGTTCATCAGCCAAAGGAGGACCCCAGCTGGTCGAGCAAGAGAGACGACCTTTGTTACTAGAAGACATCTTATACCTCTTGGAAACCTCAGCACTCAATTTCACACGACCAGAGGCGTGCATCTCCTTATAGTCACTTTCAGTCAAAGCACGAGGAGCGCAAGGCTCCTTGGTGAGAAGATTGAGGATGCTTCGGTTGATGTTATCGCGATACCTAAGCCATTCAATAGTAACATGAGCTTGACGACGATCTTGAGGATAGTTGAGATCAAAGAAACATTGACGGTCGCACATCTGAAGCCCGCTCTTGAAGATGAAACGATCAAAACTTTTCTGGACCTCCACATCTTCACTGATTGAAGAAGGAAAGTAGACATAAAAAGGAGCCCCTTGATCAAAACCCAACTGTTGAGCGACACGGACAGTGTTGTATGATTCAGAAGAGAACCTCCCCCCATAAAAACCAGGAAGACGCTCGGGTAAAACAGATAAGAGCATATCAAACTCATCCGCTGAAGGTACCTCTGATGAAGAGATCCTCCGTGGGACCTTGCTGACAAAATTATAATGAAGGGAACCAGTGCGATCATCGTGATACGTGAGAGGGTTGAACTTCGGGCCCTTATCCATAAAATCCTTGAGTCTCTCTTTAGGATGATGACCTTTCTTATGGTACAGATCCATTCGGGGATGGCACTCGAGTTTCGTTACAACGCGTTTAGAGCCATCCCGGGAGATAAGCTCCTCTTGGAGAGAAAGAGACAAAGGATTAACTGAGAAAGCCGATACTTAGGGAAACGCTCCCAAGTCCATGTTTGAATAAAATTAGCAGGAAGAAAAGTCTCGACCGTATGAGACCCATCCAAGCGAGAAATACCATAAACCAACAAATCCAAATGATGATATAAACCCCCTAGAAACATAGGATCCAAGGGAAAAGACACACCTCGAGACATTAGCACGGCCATGGGGATCAGCTCATTCTTAATAGTATCCGGGGGACTATATTCAAAAACATCATGACAAAGCCAAAAGAGAAGGAACGTGGCTAACTCGGCTCTGTTTGTCTCCCCTTCGCGAGGAGGAACGCCTTTGCCATGACCGGACTGAAGAGGGGCCCAGTACTTGATCCAACACGAAAAGGAAGCCCGGCGCTGCCCGGATCTCTGCTTTTGACCTCCTTTCGCTAAAGCATCGTCATAAGCCTCCCCAATAGGGGAAGTATTTTGCCGAGCAGCCTTCATAGAAGATGCCATCAATTTTGAGGAAGACGAGATAGGAACGGAGGAGTCGAGAGGGGTTGATGCGGGGGCTTCGCCCTTTCCCTTGCCTACAAGAGTACTTACCACGAGCTCGTCGGGCAGTTAGAAAGACATGGACTTCACCTTGGCATTCTGTAAACGGGTGCAAAGCTTTATATCTTCATCGTCAAGGGATTTATAAAGGCAACAGCTATCAAATACCGCATTTCCATGAACGGGTAGCACATCCTCCAGAACCGGAGTCGCCTCACCCCAAGAGAATAAAAATATGTGAGGAACAGGCCCCCAACGCGCGCATAATCGGTTCATGCTATCATAGTCTCGCCGGACGTCTCTAAATTTGGACGACTCCAGAGCCGCCTCTATACCCAAAGAACGGATGATACGTGCATTTGAAGGATTTGAGCGGATGTAATCCACCCATGGATCCCACGAGTCGTGTGACTCAGCGGACGAATGATATTCAATAGAAGGGAAAGTGTAATCACCTCGATGAATTGCCAAGCGAGGAGTGTCCTCTAAAGAAGGGACCGTAGGAGAATCATGTTGAGGACGGATGAGCCAGTATGGAGATCCGGAAGGGTCAAACGAATGGGAGCATGCGTGAAATCCAAATATCGTCGGAACGAAATCCAAATATCGTCGGGATGGGTGATCCCTCGGACATAATGAAGAAGCAAGAGAAGGAAAGAAGGAGAGTGAGGACATTCTGAGGCGAGGCCTCCTCTATTTATAGAATGGTAAAAGTAGGAGCGGTTACTCAAGTTCCAGAAGTTACAAACCGCCCATTAACTTTACCTGTAACCGCAAAGAGTACGTGTGACTGTTGACATGGTCTTTGACCAGTCAAACAGTCAGGGGACTAATGTTGATACATGAAAATGACCAATCATATGAATAGACTCCCCTTAACCTATCAAAGACCCCCTTTTGTGGAATAAAGTGGCTTGGGGACTAGGTTTAATCCCTCAAGATAAATGGTTCAAGTCCATGAAAGGAGAGAGTGGGCTTTTGGTTAAAGGAGGAGGGCCCTTTAGGTTTTAGTATTAACTTAAGGAGAAGAAAATGGCAGTTTAGTAATAAAGTAATCTCATGGGTGTTTATCCATAAGGATATTATTATAAAAGGAAGAGAGGGTACATTTCTTAAGATCATCATTAATTCCCCACTACTTCCCTAACCACACCATCTCCTTGGGAGTATTTTCTGTGATTAGGGATAGTTCCTCCTTATCACATTTCACCCACCAACAGTTGCTAAGGGATATCATCAAGTAGATGGCATTGACTTTGATGAAACTTTTAGTCCTGTAGTTAAAGCAACTACCATTAGATGTGTTCTGAGCTTTGGAATCTCAAATAATTGGAGTATGAGACAATTGGATGTAAGCAATGCTTTCTTAGATGGGAATTTAAAAGAAAAAGTTTATATGGAACAGCCTCCTGGGTTTGTTGATCCAGATCATCCTACTCATGTATGTGAACTTAAGAAGTCATTGTATGGACTTAAATAGGCTCCTAGGGCTTGGTGTGATAGATTCAGTGGGTATCTCCTTAAATGTGGTTTCAAGAATTCCAGCTGTGACAGTTCTATGTTCATTTATCACAAAAACTCTAAGAGGATGATTCTTCTAGTCTATGTTGATGATATTATTCTTGTTGGGACTTCAGATTCTCTCCTTACTTCCTTCATTACTTCCTTGAAGTCAGAATTTTCAATGAAAGATCTTGGTTCTCTACATTATTTTTTGGGTATTGAGGCCACTTTTGATTCTTCAGCTAATAAGATGCTTCTTACTCATAATAAGTATTCCATGGATTTACTAAGAAAACATGATATGCTTGGATGTAAACCATGTAGAACTCCAGTTGGTTCAGGCCCCAGAGTGTCTGCTTTTGATGGTACTCTTTTGACTGATGCTGCCTCTTACAGAAGCTTAGTGGGTGATCTTCAATATCTTACTCTCACTGGGCCTGATATTAGTTTTGCAGTTAACTATGTGAGCCAATTAATGCACATGCCTACTGATATTCATTTACAACTTTCTAAACGTATTCTACGATATGTTAAAGTCTCTTTAGGTCAATGCATTACTTTAGAAGATGGAGATTGTTCAACTCTCACTGCTTACTGTGACAGTGACTGGGCTAGATGTCCTGATACACGCAAATCCACTTCAGGGTATTGTGTGTTTGTGGGTGGCAACTTAGTGTCATGGTCTTCAAAGAAACAACACACAATCTCTCGTTCCTCAACAGAAGCTGAGAACAGAGGTCTTGCAAATGCCGCTGCTGAAATCTTGTGGCTTTCATACTTATTTGAATAACTTTTTGTCTACTTATCTCTCACTTGTCGTCTATACTGTGATAATCTTGGTGCAGGTAGTCTCATTGAAAATCCAATTTTCCATGCTCGTACAAAGCATATTGAAGTGGACTATCATATGATCTGTGATTTGGTGAGCTCTGGTTTTTTTGAAGGTTTCATATATTCATACTCTAAGCCAGATTGCAGATTTATTTACCAAAGAATTGTCAAAGTCACAGTTTAGTATATTGAAGGACAAACTGATGCCTGCTGTTCGTGCATCTGTTTGAGAGGGAATGTTAGATACAGTCAAGCATCCGTACAGCGTATGGACTGTTTTATTACTGTTGATCTTAGCCACAGGATCTAGGTTATTCCAGTCTGTAATTAATTACAACTGTATTAACTACAGTCTGTCATTTATTCATGTAATATGTCGGTCACCTTCTGTACTATCTGTTGAGTCCGTGAGTCTATATAAGACTCAGTCTTATACTCTTGTTTGTTTAATTTTATAATACAATCCTTTACAGTTCTTACATTATCATTTCAGAAAAGCGTAAACTGCCCGGATTAGGCATGGGGATTTTCTTTATCATTGAGAATCATTGAGATGGAAATTTGCGACCGTATATTTAAACTGTTATTAACGCAGTAATACAAGTTATAAGAGTTACACACAACTAATAGGATGAAAAATAATTAAGAAAATACAATGCACAAAACAAAACTAAGAACGTAAGGAAAAAGACAATCCCGTTGCTTAACTAGTTAGCATGCGCAATATATAACTAGAGTTGTGCCCGTGCTACGCACCGGGAATATTTTTATTTTAACTTGTTGTGCGTGGGGATGCTCTCCATCCCATGACAATGCATTTTAGATTTGGTGTGCGCGCAACTTTGCTACGCCCCTTGCGGTGCATTTTTGATTTTGTGAGTCGCGGGGCTTTGTCTCGGTCCGTGGCGATGCATTTTTGATTTGATGTGTGTGGGCTCGCCTCGCTCAGTGGCGGTGCATTTTTTATTTGGTGAGTCGCGGGGCTTCGCCCCGCCCGTGACGATGCAATTTTTATTTGGTGAGTCGTGGGGCTTCGCCTCCCCTCGTGGCGATGTATTTTTTATTTGGTAAGTCGCGGGGCTTCGCCTCGCCTCGTGGCGATGTATTTTTTATTTGGTAAGTCGCGGGGCTTCGCCCCGCCCCGTGACGATGCAATTTTTATTTGGTGAGTCGCGCGGCTTCGCCCCGCCCCGTGGCGATGTATTTTTTATTTAGTTTGGCGGGGTAATACATTAAATATTTGGATAATGTGTGCAGGTTTATTTATTTTTTCCTTTCATTTTCGTAGAAAGTATGTTGATTTTTTTTCTCCTTTATATATATTAATTTGGAAAAAGAAGTCCTGATGTAATAGTTATTCGGATTCCAAATTAAATTTGGAGCTCCATAAAAAGGTTTTTCTTTTAGATTTGTAATTTTTAAACTATTCCTACGTTGCCAAGTGTCATCACCTAAATATTGTCACGTCATAAAATCCAAATTAAATTTAATTTCATTTTTTTAATCTTTTTCCCATTCTTTTTAAATCAATCATACATTGTCAAGTGTCCTCACCAAAACGCTCGTTTCACAAAACATAAAAAGACCTATTTCGACTAATAAGAAGCGAGGGTTTCCTCACCATTTAATATGGGAACTTTATTTGTCTAGACATTTAATTCATTAGATGTTAAATTTGATTTAGATAGTGATATGGTGGTGGTGGTGATGGGGATAGTGTGTACTTGCACGGCTCCTGGCCGGGTATAGTTGATATTAGAATTGTCATCTCGGCTGGACAACTTGGGATTTGAGGGTTTGGTGGGGGTGGGGAATACCGCGATGGAGGTGGAGGAAAAAGACTATTCCGCTGCCTAATTCCTAGTTAGCATGCGCAATAGAATGCAAAGTTTGACTTAAATAATGATATGTTGATGATGATGGGGATAGTGTGTACTTGCCGATTAGTGCAATAATCTTAGTATGATTGTCACAGATTTTATTTCAAGTCTTATGAGGATGGATTTTGCAAGCAAGGGCGGTCAATCCCTTGTTGGCGGATCAGTATATCCACTACAAAAAAACACGACTATTCGATAACCGAAGGCGGGGCAGTAACAGAACAGCGGCTCTTGGGACATAGCTGCGGCAACGTAGGACTACACCGTAGTGGCTGTTCTGTTTCCGACCTGGACTCCATCGGTGGGATGATGGGTACAAGGGGGGTGGGGGGCGGCGCAGTCCTCACGAGCTGTTGACTCAGACTCACACAGAATCCCCTCGTTCAAGTTCAACATTTGTAACTGATCTTTTTGGCGGATCTATACTCCGGTATAGATCCAGTGTTGACGGAAATCGATTTTGGTATGCAGAACTACCAACGACGCATGGTAAGCAGAACTACCTAATGGCAAGTGAAGAGTGCCCCCCTTGGATTCTCCTTGGGCGTGACGGCGGTCATGCCACGCCAGCGGAACATCGGGTCCGAGGCACTCATGGTCTCTTGGGCGGATCACAACGCCCCAGAATACCTTAAGCCCAGTAACACCACGGGATATAAAAGGTTTATCGTAGTCGGGGATATTGTGTACTTGCACGATTCCTGTCCGGGTATAGTAGATATTAGAATGTGAAAACTACAGGGAGACTCATTTTTCCAATTTCTTCAACTGTGAAACCCACGCCCAGAAATCTAAAGGCGCGCATCCATTTTCTAGGAAAAAATTATTCCCGAACCCAAAATTATTGAAATTAAATTTAATCGTGAGATTTTATATGTTCATCGTACTCTTCTTCTTCTCTCTTTCTCCTCGATCTCTTTCATAAAATACAAAATTACTTCATTGAAAAACAAGTTTTAGTTGTAGATCTATGATTATCAAACCTTGTTTTACAAACCCATTTAAGGATTTTCTCTGAAAAACAGAAACATGGTGGTTTTAGCCTAATTTTGGTTACCCTTTTTGGTTGAAGATGAAGAACAAAGAATCGCTACCAGCAAGGTACTTTTGGAGCTAATATCAAAGATGACATCCTTATTCTTCTGCCTCTACCATCAACTTTAGTATGTCTATCTTTATTTGAACTTCTTTGTGGTGCTAATTATTTCTTTAAACTTCCTTGCTGCTGATCATCTTTATGATCTCCTGCTACTACTATATTGAAATCTTTAACTTCTGATGCTGCTTTATGATTATGGGTTTCTTCCATTTCAACAATCTGGGTTTGTTTTGATCTTGATTTTGAATGTGGGTTTATGTTTATTCCTCCTCCTCCTTCTCTTGGTTCCATTCATTCAAAGTACTTCAGAAAAAACTGGTCTTTTTCTTTCTGTTTTTTTATCAAAGTCTGAAACAACGAAAAAAAGGACTAAACTTTCATGGGTATTCATTGTTTTTGGCAAAAAATACTTGATTTCAGAAAGAAGAATTGAATATAAATAGTTGAGATCAAGCACGTCAGGTCCACTAGGATTAAACAAATGAGTGGGATGTGATGCTGTACACAGAGGCTAAAAAAATGGTGGACGATGTTTACTAGAAATTGAGAGACAAATACTGGGGTCCGTTGCTGGTGTTGGTCTGTTTAGTGTCTGCAGATCATGGTTAAATACAGGCTCGAGCTGTGCAGGTTGTGGTGATGTGCAATAGCCGATAGAAGGTGCACTTAGCCGCGTTGCATAATCCGTTAGGAGATTTGGTTAGTGCTATGGAAGATTTGGTCAAGGCTAAACAACAAGAACATAACCAGCTGCAGCTGCTTGACCGTGCTGTTTCCTTGCTAGTTTGTTATGCGTTTGTGGGATGAGTACAAGGGTTGTTTGAAACGGATGTGGCGTTAATTAGAAACCAGTAGGGTGAGCTAACTTGGGTACCAATTTGTTTCAGCATCGGATAGAGTTTGTTATGACTGCATAACATGTCAAGATCAGATTTGGTTTTTAGTCTGTTGGGTGTTGTTTTAAGTTGTTATGCAGCTATGAAAATGGATGCATAACCTGTTATGCATCTACAAAATTTGTTGCATAACTTGTTATGTAGTCCAGAAAACGGTTGCATAACACGTTATTCAACTTTTTCATCACTATTGAAACCAACAAAAATAAAGACTGCACAACTTGTCATGCACCTACAATAATATCTGCATAACATGTTATGCAGTCGTGAAAATTGATGCATAACCTGTTATGCATCCGAAAATATGGCTGCATAATGCATTATGCATCGAGAAATTTGTTGCACAATCTTTTATGCATCGAGAAAATAGATGCATAACCTGTTATGCATCCGAAAATATGTTTGCATAATGCATTATGCATCAATTTTTTATGTACGCACTAAAATCAACCAAAACAATGGATACATAACTTGTTATAGATGCATAACTTTGTTATGCAGATGCATAATTTGTTATGCAGTCGAGAAAATGGTTGCATAATTCGTTATGCGTCTGCAGAATGTGTTATGCATCTTTTTTGGTGGCTGCATAATGGTTATGTAGTCAGTTTTCGAAATTTTGCCTAAAATGATGATCACCTCCGATTTTTTCGTGAAAAACAAAAATTTAATATTGTTGTTTGTACTCGTTGCGTAGCTCTCTTAAAAAGATTTCCAACGATATAAAATTTGTAAAATTCAAAGGCGCGGATTTTTAGATATGTTATATCCAAGTTGCGTTGCCAATTATACCCCTGAAAAATTAGGCTGCATAACGAGTTATGCCTGAAAAAATAGTATGCATAACGAGTTATGTATTAATTCTTAATAATTTTGGATAATTTTGGGTGTCAGAGAAATAATTATGGGTGTCACTGTATACAAAATTAATTGTGGGCCTGAGAATGAGAATATTTTTTTTTAGGGTCTGCCCCTAATTTCCCCTATTAGAATTGTCATTTCCGCTGGACAGCCGAGGATTTGAGGGTTTGGTTGAGGAATCGTTTTTACAGCAACAATTGCACATAAATCTACACCTCATATTTCCCACCTGAAGTTACTTCGCAATTAATAAATTACGGAAAATGGGTCATTTGTCGAAATATTTTTAAAACATGGTTCAAATGGACGAGTAAAACATAATTTGGGTGAAAGGGACACCAAAAAAATAGTAAGGATGAAACTAGATTCATCCTGACTTAAACTTAAAAAATAGCAAGGATGAAACTGGATGCATCTTGATGTAAATTAAAAATAAGAAAAAATATTTGAAAATGGGTAGGATGAAACTGGTTACATCCAGACTATTTTTACATTTTTGTCCATTTAAACAGTATCAAAATCTAATTGTATTTTTCACCCAAAAATTGTTGATTTTAGTCTTTTTAACCAATTTTGTAAATAAATTAAGCACAAGAAAATTAAAACACACACACAGATAATACACCACCTAGATTATATTACTTTTGAATTAAGAAGAAGGTCACTAACCCAAAACTGACCAGCCAAAAAAAACCAATACAAGCCATTTGGGGTGGTCAAGCTACCACCCCAGTTACAAATGAGAACAGTAAGTAGGAAATTAACCATGAAAAAAGTTTTGAATTTAAACACACAACACACTGAAAAGTTATATATACTTCACAAATCGGTGAAATATATAGTTGGCTAAACGCACAAAACATCATCACACCTTGTCTATGTTCTTCACACAACAACATTTGCAGCGGAAACCGGATTTAACTTTTTTTACAACAATTTCTACCTTTGACGACAACACATATCTCCTTTTCCTAGACAAATAACATTTCGCTACACATCCGAGTTTACATTCCTGGGAAGTTTCGCCACGGAAACTTCTGACCCTTCCATCTTCCTCATTGACACACTTTAAGAAATACTTTGTTAGTGCTTGTGGTTGTCCCTCTAATTGTGCTGATGCCGTCCCTGTATAAACATTCAAAACATAATTATATATTTAATTAATACTAATATAAGATAAAGTTACTATATAGATATGGTTTGACGATTATTACTTACCCGAAAAACCAGATAGAACAATAACGAGACACAGGAAACAAACCAAAACAGGAAAAGTGATTTTTGATGCCATTTCTCTCCTTCGATTTCTGAAAGAAGGTATATAAGTGGATGTGGATGGATATTGGGTATTCAAAATACACTTCATATTCATAACGTCTCCACCAGGTGATTTATACTTAAATTAATTAAGAGAACATGCAGTCTACTTGTATTAATTTTATCTATTTTTCTTTTCTTGTTAGTAATAATAATCTGTCTACCCTCATGGACAACAACGGGGCGTTTGCTAAGCAAGATGAGTTCACTGCACGTTGGCACGTCTTATCGTGCACCTACCTTTTTCGTGTACGAGGGTAAACATTTTATTCGACTTTGCTGTGCAAATTCACCTTTCTTTTATTCAGAAGCTGGGGATTAGGCATGCGGATTTTCTTTATCATTAAAATGGAAATTTGAGACTGTATACTATTATATTTTAACTGTTATTAACGCAGTAATACAAGTTAGAAAAGTTACACACAAAAGCAACAACCAAGAACATAGGATGAAAGATAAACATAATAATGCACAAAACAAAACTAGGAACGCAAGCCCGTTGCTTGACTAGTTAGCATGCGCAATATGATGCTAAATTTGACTTAGATAATGGTAGGATGATGATGGGGATAATGTGTACTTGCATAGTTCCTGGCCAGGTATAGTTGATATTTGAATTGTCATCTCTGCTGGACAACTTAGGATCTGAGGGTTTGGTGGGGGTGGGGATGGCGCCGATGGAGGTGGTGATGGTGGAGGGGTTGAGGAATTGTTTTTACAGCAACATTTGCACAATAGGGAATCTGATTCAACCAAGCACATTTTCTCTGCCATCTTAGTTCCGATAATCCCACATTGAGCTTTACATTGTTCTTCACAAAGACTGCAATCACGAGTGCTAAATATACGAAGCTCTGAGTATATATCTCCAACTTTGCAAACATTTCCCGGAATAGCTGGTGGTGGGAGGGAGGGTGACGGTGGGGGTGGAAGGGGTGGTGATTGTGATGGGGGCGGAGTGGATGGGTTATTGTTTTTACAGCAACACTTACACAACAGGGAATCTGATTCGATCAAGCACACTTGCCCAGTTAGACTACTTCCGGTGAACCCACATTCAGATTTACAATCTTGGTCACAAAGACGACAATCTCGAGTATTATATAGACGAAGTTCTGAGTATATATCTCCAACTTTGCATATGTTCCCGGGAGTTGTAGGTGGTGAAGGTGATGGTTGGGGCGGACGGGTTGGTGATGGGGGTGGAGGAAATGGTGATGGAGGGGGTGGGGATGGGGATGGGGGCGGAAGGGATGGATTATTGTTTTTGCAACAGCACTTGCACAATAGTGATCCAGTCTCAAACGCACATACTTGCTTAGCTATTGTAGTTCCCATGGATCCACATTCAGTTTTGCATTCGACTAGGCAAAGATGGCACTCACGGGTGTCAAAAAGCCGAAGTTCTGAATAGATATCTCCAGATTTACATACATTCCCGGGAGCAGTAGGTGGTGGGGATTTTAGTGATGGTTGTGGTGAAGAATATTGAGTTGAGGATATTATTAATGGCATGGTAGAGAGTTTGACAGGTGGCAGGCGAGATAATTTTGGTGGTGGTGGTGGTGGTACAGGTAAAGATAGTATCGGAAGTGGCGGCCGTGGAAGTGACAAATTTTTGCAGCAACACTGGCAGTCCAATTTGGGAGAGCCTTTATCTGTAAACTTTCTGCTTTTTTCATTAACAACTGAACTATGCACTTCGGTACACTTGCGGTTACACCAGTTTTGACAACAATGGCTGTTATGCGTGGGCGAACAGTAGCCCTGTTGGTATATATCCCCATGTTTACACATCTCCAATCCGGCTAATGGCATGATCTCGACTGCGTTCCGTTCAGCCAATGTTATCTCTGCTGCGCATATAACATACATAAAATTATAATTAGGAACAGAATTAGTCGCAACAAAAGAAACTTGAGCGAGAGAAATCTTACCTGACATGATGACAATTGCAAAGTGGAAAAGAACAACCAAGGCACCGGGAGAAATCTTGTTTGCCATCGCTTTCAGGATATTTCACCTGAAACTGGTCCAGCCCTTTTGTTCTGTATTTTGGTTGATTTTTATTTGATGATATACCAGGTGTATTTATATGAAAAGTTTGGATCCACTTAAATAAACAAAGTGCTATAATTTTTGTTAAAACACATAAATGTGCTTAGCCAGATCGCATTTAGTTGGATTGGTACAAGAAAGTAATGAGCGTTACGTTGTTGAACAGAAAGTCAAGACTGTAACATGGGGCTTACTCAGTCCAGTGAACAAAAATCGGCATCTTTGACTGTTAGTTGCTCTCATTGTTTCATCGGATAACGACCATTCTACTAAAAGTATCAAATACTAAAGCAAACTTAGAAGTGTTGTTGTGCGTAGCTCTTATACTTCGCTCGTAGTCTTTTTGTTTTCTAATGCTTTAATTATTTATTTTTTTGGAAGCATTCTAATATTTTAAGGAAATGATTAACCTATCGTGGAAGAAATCCGAAAATTTACCGGCTCTCACGTAAATAAATACAGGACCCACCATAATCTCTCGGATGGCGGGCCCCAGGTTTGTGAAAGTCGGTAGACTCGTCGGGATAAATCCCTCGGTTGGTCTATCAGTACTCAATGCTTTAATGTTTAGGGTCCAGTGAAGCTAAGCTATGAGAACAAATGAATTTTGTCAATATAGTAAAAAAACGTGAAAAAAAACAAAGCTCAGTTGAGGTTTTTCAATTCAGTATACCCCACTTGACAAATCTAACTAATTTAAGCACTGGACTACTGGAGTTGGGGCAGATCCTGATTACATTGGAGTTCTTGTACATGTTTCCTCTAAGAAAAAGGTGGAAAAGTTTCATTTCATCAAGATACTCATGTTGTTGATGGTTCTCTATTGACTCTGAAGCCTGATAACTAGTGGCATCATGATCATGGAAAATCTTGGTGTGATATTATGACAACGATAAGTTAGACACATCGTTTAATTTACATCAGTGGGTGGTCTGTGTAACATAAATTTAGATTGGTCCGAGATGTTGGATATGCAGCTGACTACACTTTGGGAGATCTTATCAAGTCCGAGTCACAGAAAGGAGTTGTTCTTATTCTTGAATGTGAATCGAAAGGTTTTATGTACTTGGTCTTAATTGTGATGTTTTTCTTTTTTTATCGGTATTGCTTCAAGACGTGAAAAGCTACCATTAATTTAGGAGAAAAAATATAGACGGTAGATAAGATTATCCATATTTAAAAGAAAGGCGTTGTGGGAAGACAAAATCAAAACTTAAATTTGTTGGAGGAAAAAAAAAGGAAGGAAGGAAGGAAGGAAGGAAAAATTCCTATTGGTCCCCATGTCCCTTCCATTGAAAAAATTCCTATTTGACGTGGAAATGGCAAATTTCATTAAAAAAAAATGTTGTTAGAGCATTGCTCGGTCGAACTCACAAGTGTTGCTGTCTCAAGCTTGTTGTCAAACTTAGTTGATCAAAACTATAGCTTGTTTTCTAGTTTACATTAAGTCAAGTTTCGGATTAGGATAGAAGTGTCTAGTTGAGAATCGGATAGCACTACGTTCCACCATTTGAAGGCGAAGATCAACCAAAGCTCTGGAGAACTTCTCCAACAAAAGGCAAGTGAAGACTGAACCACCCATTTTTCAAGTTTTCACCTTTCTATCTATGAGACATTGTCGCATGACTAAATTAAACAGTTTATGCATAATAGAAATTTCGAGTCAAGTTTATCTAGAATATCATTCTCGAAATATGACTAATTAAGCTTAAGAACATTTGTTCATACTTGATGAATTTGGTTAATAATAGTTTATTGTTTATGACCTAAATTATGATTCAAGATTTAATCATTTGAAAATAACCTAGAACATTGATATGTGTCATTGATGTTATTCGGGAATGTTAAGAGAGATAAAGAACTACAATTAATCTGGATACAAGACAATATGGATACAGTTCACATACTGAAAGAACTATTATAAGTCCGGAGCCGCAGTACACGTACCAGCATTGTTATAGTTCGTCAGCGACTTTTTGGTATGCATACCAGGTATTCATACCATAAAAGTATGTTGACTCGTGAACCAGGAAAGGTACGCATACCTAGTATGAAGCCAGGTCGTCCTTTCCTTAAAACCCTTTTAGGGTTTAGCGACTAAAAAGACTTCACCAGGGATTTGTGAAGCCAGGTCCAACTATCTTTATCATGATAGTTCGTGTATCCTGATCTTCCTTTGATTGTTGAGCTTGCTCAAACAAACAAAATAGATACAAATCACAAAGTTTCTTCGTTTCATACTTTGTGATTCCACAAGTTTATACTTGCGAGGTGAATAATAATCTAGGCTGCTCTTCGGGAGTCATGAGACCGGATTTTGAGGTTTGCGACTTTTGCCTATTGCAATCGATTTCGTACCTCACCTTGATCTTTGATCAGAACGAAAATCACATATATGCTTACCTGTGAGAGGAAGATTGGTTTAAAGTCTTCAATTAAGTTGAAGCAACTCTTAGGAGTCTTGCTGGGATTCAAGAGGCGTAAGGAGCAAGACTGTAACTGAATTGTTGTGACAGTTTAAATCGGTCTCAATTACATTCTGGTCCAAAGTTATGACAATGGGTTAGAGTCTGTAGCGGCTTAATACAGTTTGGTGTTCAAATCTGGGGGTTTTTATGCATTTGCGGTTTCCTCTTTAACAAATTTTCTGGTGTCTGTGTTATTTATTTTTCCCATTATATTGTTTATCTTTATAATTGAAATATCACAGGTTGTACGTAAATCAATCAAATTAGATATATGCATCCTTGTTTGTTGGATACAACTTGATTGATCTTGGATATTGATCTTTAGAATCGTCCAAGTACTCTCACCGAATAATCAGGTTCACAGACTTGTCTCTGTTTGCATTCTAATTGTGAGAGAAAGAGATATAAGCTCTTCATATAATTCCTGATTGAGATTCATTAAGTTGAACTCTTTGTTAGAGCATAGCTCGGTCGACCTCGCATGCGTTGCTATCTCAAGCATGTTTGTCAATGTTAGTGATCAAAACTATGAGTCTTGATTTCTAGTCTACATAGCTAAGTCTCGGACTAGGATAGAAAAGTATAGTTGAGCTCAAGGACTTCATGGCGCTTCATCATTCAACGACGAAGATCTACTCAAGGAACCGTGGAACTTCATCAACAAAAAGGTATGTGGGGACTTGAACTTATCTATCACTCAAAAGTCTATCTCTTCTATCTCCTACTTCTTATGAGACAAAAGTCGTATGCTATATAGACTGGATCATACACATTTGATATTTCGAGCCGAGTATATCTTGCCTATCTATATCTCGAAATCATGTGTTGGTAAAGCGTTTCGCTTTGATCGGGTTTATCTTCACCTAATGACGAAAGTCATAATGTTTCAATCACTTTGAAAACCGCTTTGACGAGAAATAGTGTAACAACTACAACTATATAACGTCCTCTATGTTTCAATGGTTGGAATGAGAGTTTAGGTCTATATCACCAATGATGGATATAAGCATTGTGTGGAAACACATATGTGCATAAGTCCTATTCCTTAATCCGAAGTTTGCGAACTTTGTTGATAGAGAGAAATCGGAGGAATTGGCTTTGCCAAGTCCACGAACTCAGTTTGCGAATTCAGTCCGCGAACTGACGGAAGTTCTCTTGCTGAGAATTTCTGCTGGGATTTTCCAAAAACTCGTTTGCTTATTTAGTCCGCGAACCTAGTCCGCGAACTGGCGGAAGTCTCCTTGCCGATATTTTCTGCTGAGTTTGGAAAACTCTGTCGGTTGTCTTAAGTCCGCGAACTTGTTTGCGTACTTGAGTGGGTTATGATCTAAATATGTGCTCTGAACATGAAAATTAAATTACTAAGGAATGCAATATGCAAACCGTGGCTATAAAGTTCATGAGCCGATTCAATCGAATCGAATCATCTTTGTTAAAATTGTGTCTTGTGTAGTTACATAAGATCTCATAGAAATTGAACAACTCTCTAACTAGTTCATTTGAGTGAATTGAACTAGTTATGGTGAAGAAGAACAAGGTTAATATGAAATGCTCATATGGTTGACCTTTTGGGTTACTATGTTGAACCAACATACACGTACACTTTTGGGCACGGTTTTCACAAACCCAGTAAACGTATATCTCAAGTGTGTGTGACAAGCTAAGTATTCGATCTAACGGTTGAGAAATATTAGCTTGAATCTAAATCAGGTTTTCATCTAACGGTGAATATTGATTGCATTGTAACTAAGGCAAAACCCTGACTTGAAGACTATATATAGGAGACATCTAGCATTGGGCAAAACTAATCCCCACACGTCTGTGTGATACTAGTGCGCTCGCTAGAGTCGATTATCATATAACCTTTGGTTTTCTTCTCAAAAACCAGGTTAACGACTTAAAGACTTCATTGGGATTGTGAAGCCAGATCGATACTACTTTTATCGTAGTTGTGTGATCTGATCTTGCATCTTCTATCGTCCGAGTACAATATTTTATTGGCTTGAGATGGTGAGAGTTATCCGATAGGTAAGATAAAGAAGTCACAAACATCTTCGTCTCATTGTTTGTGATTCCTCGATGTCCTCTTGTGTATTCAAGTAAGACTGTTGAGAGGTGATTGATTAATCTAGGTTGTTCTTCGGGAATATAAGACCGGGTTATCAATTGGTTCTTGTTCACCTTGATTTCATATCTTAAGACAGAACAAAAACCTAGGGTTTTTCTGTGGGAGATAGATTTATCCTTTGATAGACTTTTATGTGTGAGACAGATTTGTTTATCATCAAGTCTGCGATTTTGGGTTGCAGCAACTCTTGGTTGTGGGTGAAATCAGCTAAGGGAATCAAATGCGCAGTATCCTGTTGGGATCATAGGCGTGGGAGTACAACTGTACCTTGAATTAGTGGGAGACTTATTGGGGTTCAACTATAGTCCAGTCTGAAGTTAGATTGGAGTAGGCTAGTGTCTGTAGCGGCTTAATACAGTGTGTATTCAATCTGGACTAGGTCCCGGGATTTTTCTGCATTTACAGTTTCCTCGTTAACAAAATTTCTGGTATCTATGTTATTTCATTTTCCGCATTATATTGTTTATCTTTATAGTTGAAATAATACAGGTTGTGGGTTAAAGGTTAATGGATTGGAGATCCGACCTTGTGGTTGTTGACTTCATTGATTAACACTTGGACATTGGTCTTTGGTACCGCCCAAGTTATTCCATGTATTTGATAAAGACTTGCCATTGTTTTTAGCTTGAGTAAAAATCAAATCAAGAGAGAGATATTAACTCCTTGAGATACTTTTATCTAGATTGAGTCTGACTGTCTAGTTGATTCTCTAGCAAAGTATTTCGGAGTTAGTCCATACAGATTGTTGAGCGAAATATTGGGTGGTGTTGTTAAACCCCCGCTTTTTGAATTGGTATCACAGCATGCAAACACATTTAAAGACCTCAAAAGTCTATGTTTGTAGCGATCTGACTATATGGACCATAAAGTCTCATTTGACGCTTCAGCAGGTGTAAAAAACAACCACAAGAAAAGGTCTGACAAACTGATGTCTCTTCAAAAAGGCTTGGATGAACAAATCTGGATCAACCATGGTCTTGTTACAAAAATTGCAGTTCTTAAGGATTTGATTTCTGGAAATACTCCCTGGTACCATTGAAATCAGGACAAGCTTTTACGCCACGGGCTAGGAAAGGTTTTCAATTTCATCATTATATCGGAACTCTGCCATTATCAACATTACCCAAACTATTTTTTTCTTTTCCTTCATTAAGCAGGTCTAGGAGGAGATATAATAGTGGTGAAGGCTCAAGTAGGAGAACTATTGTAGTGATTATGAGTATGATGATATGTTGGTTTAGATGTTCACCAACCATATTTTGATGCAAGTCGTCAAATAGGTTTTGTTAGTTTGATTGCTCACAACAAGTACGTTTATTTCCTTGATGGGAATTTTATTATGGAAAGGGTATATGACCACACTGTTCAGGAACCGGATTTTCATATGTTCATGAGACAGTATGACTGGGGTTATGTTCACAATGGCATGGGTGTTTCACGCCCAGAGATGACATGTGAATTTTATGCAAATTTGCATGTATCTAGCAAGACAAACTGTTGTTTTAAAAATATGGTCAGAGGAACTAAATTTGAGGTCAAACGAAGCGTAATTGCTGAGTTGTTAAACTTACCTCTCCAGCACTTGTTTTATATTCCTCAAACTGAAGGTCAAAGACCAACTCAGCATCACCTGTCTGAAATGATATCTTCTGCAAGCTGGCAGTGGCCAAATTAGTACCCAGCATACTTGAAAAGAATCTTTGGAGTAGAACACTGTCTGACTTGATTTACTCTCTTGTCTGTAGGGAAGAGATTGATTTTTGTGGGTTTATTATTCGCCAAATGATACATATAGTATCACAGAAGGAAAATCTTGGCTTTCCATGTCTTATCAGCAGAATCTGCAGTCATTTTGGGATTCCTTCCTTTGGAACTTGTGTTGGTAAACCCCCTCCCTTAATTTAGACTAACATCAACAAGATGAAGAAACCTACCATTAATCCTGAAGTTGCACTTCTTCAAAAAAGAAGTGACTGCATGCTGGAACAATTATCTTATGCCAAGACAACTCATCCATACTTGGTTGAACCAATATTAGGTTCTTTATTTTCATGTGTTATGTCTGTTTTTAAGTTGTTTATGTTGAACTACGTTGAAACTATTATCTCCTTAATGGTTGTAATGACTTTGATGGTATTTTAGCCTTGAATGATTTTATCTTTCAATTAAATTGCTAAATGTGTCAATTCATAAGAATTTCAACTAAAACAATGGTAGGATTATTCTCGAATTCTCCTGCGTTTATTTATACGTTTCTAGGAAACTTCTTGTAAGAATGATAACTAGGGTTTGGTATAGCATATATTGTGAGTACACAAGCTATTTCCAACGTTTTCATATCGCATGTTTTTTTCATTTATTTATTTAAACTCTACAGGTTTTGGAAGATGAACTTGCAGTATTTAATCATTATTAGTTTAATGTATTGCGTCTTATGAGATATATGTGTCCATTACTTTTTGTGAATTGAACTGATATCTCATATATGCTAAGAAGTTAAATCTATTATCTTTTATGAACTGAAGATAGAACAAACTTTGTGAGAATTTTTCGCAGTATTGATCTAATCATGGTCACACTCTTGTGTAATTACTGCATTATCGACTCCGTAAGATTTTCTTATGTTGAGACATGTCGATTGAATTATCTCCTTGTTCGTAAATGATACTGAGATTAATTTATGTCGATGTTAAGGATACAACTCCATGTAATTTGTTAATGTACGAAAAAATCTTTCCTTTTCAATAAAGTAAGGTCACTCATGTTGTTCTCTTGGGAGTAACATCAAATGGAGGAGAGATCTTAAGTAAACTTGTGCTTAATTGTTATATCTTTGTGGGGAGAGTGGATGTGGAATTTAAAGGGGATGTTTGTATCTTAAATCTCATATATGAGAACTAAGTATTTCATACTCTGTGATATTATCTAAATTAAAGTTTGGTATGAATCCTTTTAAGTCTTGAAGTATCTTTTGTTTAAATTCATTACGATCCCATTATTTTCGTATCTTTGCCAATTTTTATTGACAAAAAAGGAGAGAATTTATTTGTAGTTTCTAACTACAAACATATGGTTTACAGATCATTATGTAAGGGGAGTGAATCAACATCTATATGTTTTACCTATTATGCAAAAGATGTAAGTATGTATTAAGGGGGAGAAACATATCACCGTAGTATTACTTCGAAGTTGTGAGTTGAACTTTGGAGAGGATAATAATATTATGTTTTTGTATAACGACGATTGAGAATATCTGTTTTCAAAGTTGTTATCACTACAGATCTTCAACAACAACGATGATGAGTTGAGCACGTTCAAAATCATTGCAATTTGAAGTAACGAAGAATTCAAGGAGTTGAAGAACCAAGGAAATCAAGCATGATGGATTCTGGAGTTTTGAAGCTTTATTTTTTTAATCCATATGTATTGATAGTTTGTCACTAAAATTGACAAAGCGGGAGATTGTTATAGCATTGGTTAGTCGAACTCATAAGTATTGCTATCTCAAGCTTGTTGTCAAATTTAGTTGATTAAAACTTGATGCATGTCGTAACCACAACAAATTAATTAATATTTTTCCACCTAATTAACAAGTAATATAATATAGTCAAGTTCGTTCTCACGAGGAGCAAGAAGTTTTAGTTGTAAGATTGTCACACAAAAAAGGGCCGGGGGATTTTCTTGTTTTAAGATTACAAAAAGAAAGTAAACAAAGTAATCAAAAGTTTAAGTTGAAATCAATAAGAGAGATTAGATCAAGGAATCCTTCTTTGCAAAACAATGTTCCAAGTTATGTTCTTGTCTACTTTTTAATAGTCACGGATTATCACCAACCTTCTTTCTTTCTTCGTCTGAATCTGAATCCACCATGGCTGCGCCTCCATTTCTTTCATCTCCTCACTTCTCTCAATTTCAGGTGAAGCTGATAAAAAAAATGAACGAGAGAATTGTTTCTCTCGAAATAGGGTTAGGTCAATCATTGAGTTTACTAGAACACCCAACTTTGTTAATATATGGCTGCCCTGAGCAATTACCTGGATGCCTTTAACACTTCTATATAGATTCCACTTGGTTTTCCCTTATCCTCGACTTGGCTCCAAATAGTGTTCTCCCATGAAATCACAACTTTGCCCTTTTTGCTCAAATTGGGTGATTTCTTCATCTTTTCCTCCGTGCGACTCCAGAGTACCTAATAACTCAAAAACACGCGTAAAATACATAATTTACAAGAAAAATAGCAAAGAAAGCATAAACAATAGATAATAAATATGATGTATTCTACACCTATCAAATTCCCTCGCACTTAAACTTTGCTAGTCCTCGAGCAAACTAAACTAATACATACAACTCCATTTCGTCGAGAATACGGTTAAACTTAGCATGTGTAACAAGCCTTTAAACCCCTAGGTGTCCCTAGTGGACGAGTTATAGTCTCGTGAGGGTTTACGACAGATATACCCACAAAACCTACTCTAACTTCAAAGCGTTCCGCGTTCCAAGCATCCAAAGAGTTATAAGAACATAAAGATCCTCAATCTAATGTCATGAAATCAGAAGTATAAGAGAAAATTCAAATATAAAATGCGACTAATTGAAGAATGTGTTACCGGTAAACCTAAGCCATAATGAAAGATTTCAGGTTTGAGATCGACCAATAAGCGTTTCGCCTTGACTTCTGCCTCACCAAAAGGGTTTTATGAAATTGCACTCAAAAGACGCACTTTTATGGTTCTCACATGTGTGCGGGTAGGAATGAAGACAGAAATCCCGCGACACGTTGAATGGTAGGAAGGAAACCTTCCGAATAATTTCTGGAGACCCCACAAAAACGTGAAGTAAAAATCTTTTTCTGATGATCACTAAGAAAGGAAATCAACCACTATTGTCGAGGATGAGATTACTTACTCACCTTCACATCTGATTTCCAATGATGATAGCACCACTCTCACAGCATCCAATAGAAACGTCTTCAGCTCCTCGTCTTCATCTTCTCGATCTTCGGCTTCAACTATTGATGATAAACTCTCGAACTTCGTAGATCCTTGACAATTTGTAACCTTTTCCTTAAAATCCTTGTCGCTTGAAACTTCCTTATAGATTTTCCTTCCCCACGGCTTATTAAATAAAAACAATGATAAATTTTTCTCTTGTCTCTTTTTTTTTTATTATTTTTTTTATTTTTGCATCATTTTTTTTCTTTTTTTTTTATTTTTTTTGAAGACAAGAGAAATAAAATACAAAACAAAGTGAAAATAAAACAAACCATGGCCATGGAAAAAGTACTTTACCGCTTGATTCTTCACAACTTGTATCGTATCGAAATCATAAACTTCAATAATTCTCACCTTTTGATTTTCTTTGCTCTTGTAAATAAGTCTTAAACTTGTATGTATAATTATGCTCATTGTATTGTAAGTCTTCAATGTCATATATATGCAAAAATCTGCTCATTGTATGTTGCTTTACTTGAATATGAAATTTGTTGTTTTCTTGTTTCGTTGCTTGTAAACCTTGAACGTCTTCAACTTTCCTTCGATCTTGTGATGCTCCACTTATTGATGATGACGGTGTTTCTATGGACCCGTTGTTGTCGAGAGAATGGTGCTAACTGCAAATCGAACTACAAGAAGGAGGCTTTCATCTATAGACGTCACCCTCATGATTGACAAAATTAGCACTCAAGAGATCAAAAATAGTGCTGAAATTGGTGCGAAGTGGGGTAGCTCACCATTCTATCCGGAATTAGCGTACAGTGACACACACTCTAAAAAGCTTTTTTAGTCAGTTACAAAAAATTTAAGGTCGGTGCCTCACATGATGTAAATATGGGTAGTCTCCACTAATGATTGATCAGCAACTCTAATACTAAATATCTTTCTACATCTCATTTTCCACCGGCATGGTTAAGTTGATCCACAAACAGTAATGACTTCTCGCAAAGATTAATAACACCTAATTTTTAGTATTCTCTAGCACTTCTAAGTTCCCTTATTTCGGCCGAGAATTCCGTATATAAACATAGCTAGAAGTATACTAGTGACTCTAAAATCTCTACAAGTTGGAGGTTTTATGCAATTTGTTTTTTAAATATATGCTTAACCAATTCCCCACACTTAAACCTTACATTGTCCTCAATGTAATTGAATCCTCCTAGTAAAGTCAAGGTGGGAAATCTTAACATGATATGGAACAAGAAAAATAAATAGCAAAATAAAAGGCAAACGGATAAGATATACAAAACCAATGGTTTGCCTCTCATTTAGCTTTTGGTTTAAAGTCGTCGGCCCGACTTTCCACTTGTAAGATTCACTCCCCATATACTAACAATCGGGAAATTTGGGGATCCACCCATAGTACCTGTTTTGCAAACACTAGCTTCATACAAATATTAACCCAAGAAAACAATAGTGAAATTATCGCTCGATAAAAATTTCCCCCACACTTAGTCTTGTCTACACTCTGAAGTGTATAGAGAACATAGAATTTGGGAACTTCCATGAATTCCTCTTGGCAAACCTGCATGGTGTTAGCATCAAGTGTTTCCAATAGCGGATATCGAGAAACAAAATCATCCAAAAATACTTCTGAAGCACATATGTTCAAACCAATAAGAGGTAAATTAAGGAGAAGAATCAATATGCAAAGGGTTAGACAAACCTTGCAAAAAATATTGTATTACAGAATCCTCTGTCCTTAGAAAATTAAAGTAAATTACTTACCTCTTGTATATCATGGTCCTCTATCAAATCTTGCAACCATTTTTCATCATTTTCTACCTTAGACAAAGTCTTGGCATCATTAAAATCATCAGCAAGTTCAATTAGGTCTTCCACAATATCATTCAATTCGGTTTCATTCTCGAGCATCATCTCTTACACATCCTCATCATTTGAATCAAATTCCTCTCTCATAAAATCTTCTTTGGTGTAAATATTAAGATCTTCTTGTGAGGGTGTTACACCATTTATAACAATAGGTAAGTCACACCCAATATCCTCCTTTTGAATAGGAGAATGATCGTTATTATGATCCGGAGTTGGAATAACTTCCTCATTGTTGCAAGGAATTTGCAAAGGTTCCTCTTCATCATCGGAATCTTCATCAACTTCAAAATCTCCAACATCGAAACGACGTTCAAATTCCAGTTCTATGGTCTTGTTAATTTCGTCAAGAGTCTCATGACCGGCTTCTTCTAGCTGCTCGTGTTGCTTAAAAGGTTTTCTGACATTAATACATTTTATGTCATCTTTTATAGTAGACGATATTTCTTCTCTTGACATAAATGTAGAAAGAGCAAAATAAAGAGGAGTTATAGATTCGCTATCATAAGTGTAATCAAACATCTTCTTGTTCGTGACGATGAATGCTAACAATTCATATGAACACCAAGATTGGTACCTGAAATAAAAATTCTATAAAAAAATGGTAGAAAATAAAATAAAACCTAAAAAAATAAATAAAAGAAAAAACAACTAAAGCTGCTTCGTTGCTCCCCGGCAGCGGCGTCAAAATTTGATGCGTGTCGTAACCACAACAAATTAATTAATGTTTTTCCACCTAATTAACAAGTAATATAATGTAGTTAAGTTCGTTCCCACGAGGAGCAAGAGGTTTTAGTTGTAATATTGTCACAAAAAATGGGTTTTTCTTGTTTTAAGATTGCAAAAAGAAAATAAACAAAGTAATCAAAAGTTTAAGTTGAAATCAATAAGAGATATTAGATCAAGGATTCCTTCTTTGTTGCAAACCAATGATTTAAGTTATGTTCTTGTCTACTTTTTAATAGTCACGAATTATCACCAACCTTCTTTCTTTCTTCGTCTGGATCTGAATCCACCATGGTTGCGCCTCAATTTCTTTCATCTCCTCACTTCTCTCAATTTCAGGTGAAGCTGATAAAACAAATGAACGAGAGAATTGTTTCTCTTGAAATAGGGTTAGGTCAATCATTGGGTTTACTAGAACACCCAACTTTGTTAATATATGGCTTCCATGAGCAATCCCCTTGATGCCTTTAACACTTCTATATAGATTCCACCTTTTTGTCCCTTATCCTCGACCTGGATCCAGATAGTGTTCCCCCATGAAATGATAACTTTGCTCTTTTTGCTCAAATTGGGTGATTTCTTCTTCTTTTCCTCCGTGCGACTCCAGAGTACCTAATAACTCAAAAACACGCGTAAAATACATAATTTACAAGAAAAATATCAAAGAAAGCATAAACAATAGATAATAAATATGGTGTATTCTGCACCTATCAAAACTATATCTTGATTTCTAGTCTACAGTCAAATCTCGGATTAGGATAGAAATGTGTAGTTGAGAATTGGATATCACTGCGTTCAACCATTTGAAGGCGAAGATCAGCCAAAGCTTTGGATAACTTCTTCAACAAAAGGTAAGTGAAGATTGAACCACATATTTCTCAAGTTTTCACCTTTCTATATATGAGCCTTTGTCGCATGACTAAATTAAACAATTTATGCATAATGGAAATTTCGAGTAAAGTTTATCTTGAATATCGTTCCTGAAATATGACTAATTAAGATTAAGAATATTTGTTCATACTTGATGAATTTGGTTAATGAAAATTTATTTTTTATGATCTAAATTATGATTCAAGATTTAATCATTTTGAAAATTTCCTGGAACAGTGATATGTGCAATTGATGTTATTCGGGAATGTTTCAAATTGATTATTAGAGAGATATGGAACTACTGTTAATCTGGATGCAGGACAGTATGAATACCAGTTCACATACAGGGAGAATTGTTATAAGTTCGGAGGCGCAGTACATGTACCCAGTACACGCACCGGCGTAGCTATAGTTAGGCAACGATTTTTTGGTACTTATAACAGGTATCCATACCATAAAAAGTTTGTTGACTCGTGAACCAGGAAAGGTACGCATACCTAGTATGCAAACCGAAAAAGATCTTTTGGTTTCTAAACCGAAAAGGTACGCATACCCATTATGCAAACCATAAAAGATATGTGAGTTCCTACACCCGTTTTTGTCCTAAGGGTACACATACCCGGTAAATGTATTGTTAAAAAATATTCAAGAATAGGTACAGTACACGTACAAGGTACACGTATTTTCCTTTTCGAATAGTTTCAGATGCCTTGATAGTTCGTGTATCCTGATCTTCCTTTGATTTTTGATCTTGCTCAGACAAACAAATAGATACAAATCACAAAGTTTCTTCGTCTCAGACTTTGTGATTCCACAAGTTTATACTTGTGAAATGAATAATAATCTAGGCTGCTCTTCATGAGTCATAAGACCGGATTTTGAGTTTTGCTAGCTAGACTTTGTCTATTGCAATCGATTTCCTACCTCACCTTGATATTTGATCAGAATGGAAATCACATATAGGTTTATCTGTGGTAGGCAGACTGGTTTAAAGTCTTCAATTAAGTTGAAGCAACTCTTGGGATGTAAAGGACGTCAGCTAAGGGAATCAATTGCGCGGAGTCCTGCTAGGATTCAAGAGGTGTAAGGACCGTGACTGTAACTGAATTGCGGTGACAGTTTAATTCGATCTCAACTACATTCTAATCTGAAGTTCTGATAGTAGGCTATAGTCTGTAGCGGCTTAATACAGTTTGGTGTTCAAATCTAGACTAGGTCCTAGGGTTTTTCTACATTTGACGTTTCCTCGTTAACAAAATTTCTGGTGCATCTGTTATTTCTTTTTTCGCGTTATATTGTTTATCTTTATAATTAAAATATCATTGGTTGTACGTAAATCAATCAAAGTAGATATATCCATCCTTATTTATTGGATACGACTTGATTGATCGTGGATATTGATCTTTGGAATCGTCCAATAGTACTCTCACGGGATAATAAGGTTCACGGACTGGTGTCCGTTTACATTCTGATTGTGAGAGAAAGAGATATAAGTTCTTCATATATTTACTGATTGAGATGTATTAATTTGAACTATCGATCGGAATTGTATTCGAGTTTAGTCCATACAGGTTTCCTAAGAAAAAGTTGGTGGTGTATTTTGGTACCCCCACATTTTCGGATGTCACTAAGAGAGATTCCAAAATTATAAAAAAAAATAAAGAATAAATAAATAAATAAATAAATCAAGCTCACAAAGGAACTCAGAACCTCCAAATAAGAACTTAGAAACACAATCCTTACACTCAGAAACCCCAATTTTTCCCACATCAAAAGTTTTCTCAAAAGATAGAGCCGCTAAACTAGCCGTTGTTGGGGAACTAGTCGTTGGAGGTATATGATAAGCTGAGCAGAAATGATTTTTCCACCACCGATATTGACTTTTCCCCTCAATGGACGTGTCGTTGCCGCGGAAGTACCTTTATCGCTTGGCACATATTTATCTAATAGTCAGTTTTATTTACGTCAATTTAGATTGGTTGTTATATTTAGACAACTAACAAGATTTATTTTTGATTTGGAGAAAGGTAACACTGGAGGATAAAATTGACACTTAGATTTGTTGGAAATTGTCAAACAAAAAAAAGAAAGGAAAAAATGTCGGCTTCCTATTGGTCTCCTATGGCCCTTTCGGATTTTGCCCCATCAAAAAAAAATTCCTTATTTACTATATACACTATAAATTTTCCATCCTTTTCACGACTCTTTCCTAATTTTCCTAAATTTTGTTTTCCTTTCTCCTAGTTTCACTCAAGCTAATTTTTACTTAACGAGTCCTTATTTGGTTCTTCTGACGAGGAGACGAGAATAAATATGGATCGGTATAATGAAGAGCAACAAAAGTATATGCAGATAATCCAATAATATGATGAAGAGTGAGATGAGGCTAGAAGAAAGACAAACACTGCGTTCCAATTGTACACATGGTAGATACCTACCTCTCCGGAGCAAAAAAAAAAAGTAATAATAAAAAGATGGACGAGGAAAGGGAGAGAATACTACTAACAAAAACCTAATATAAGATTATTTCAACCACGAGTGGGTGTATTTTGACCAAGATTTTAAATGTTAATTTGGCATGGGCCGCAAAGTTATTGCAGAGGTTTGTCAGATACAACCTCCATTTAATTATCAGTATAGTGTACGAAATGTCAAGGACATAGTCTTGAGAAAAATAACTAGATCCCTTAGGATTCTATGTTATGGAATGCCAACAAATGTCATCGATGGGTACATTCTTATAGATAAAACAACCAACATTTCATATTCTCAGAATGTTTTGCGAAACAATTATAACCATTTTGGTCTAGTGTTTTTACGAAGACCAGACTAGGAAGAAGCCAATCGAATACTGTATAAAACATAATATAAGGGGTTATCTAGGAATGTTAGGTGGTCTTGATTAAATCTATTTGGTGTATGGGGGGTGGGGTGGAGGGTGAGGTGGGGTTGAGGGGGAGGGAGGGTAGTTGAATGGAAAATTTAGTACAAAAAAGAATTATACAAAACCAATTGTACTTTTGCAAACAACGGCTACTTATAAATGTTGGATATAAAATGCATGTTTTGGATTTCTGGGTTTATCAAATGGCATCAATGGTCTGCACCAACCACCTTTGTTTGAAGATCCATATATAGGGAAATGAATCCTAATGTAAATTTCACCATCAACGACTATACCGACATTCAGGGGGTATTATTTGGAAAACAAAATCTATCCATAATAGTCAACTTAATTTAGTTCAATCCTAAAAAGAACGTGGTACCGAACATAGTAAACTGCACTATAACATGGCTCAGATGGCTATGAGAAAGGATGTTGAACGCGTTGTTGTAATTTTGAAAAGTAGTTCGCCATCATTTGTGGGTCATGCGTACAGTTTTTCTAGACCGATTGGAATGAACAAGGTTATGCTCACCTATATAATTTTCCATATCATGGTTATCGTTGAAACTAGAAAATATCCTACCCGGAAGTATTATGAAGATGCAGATTAATTTGAGCAAAAATGTTATGCCACAAAGGTGGTCGTTTCCTAATAGAATATAGATCAATATTTCCTAAAATTAAAACTGTAATATGTACCATTTGTGAAATCCTACTGCCTCTTTCTGAAACCTGGGATCATGTGACCTAACTGTGAATATTTTAATGACTGAAGCGGGCTAGGGTGTTCAGCTTGACAGGCAGTTTGCATCTCTAAGTCATAACGGGGAAAGCCGAAGACTTAGCTCAAATGGCAGGGTTTTTTCTTCTCAATAAAAGAAAAGGCTGCTTCTTAGATCTTTTTGTAAAATGAGAACTCAATAAGAAATGTTCACTTGGGATTAGATTCGCGAAGAAGGGCTAAGGAAACGAGTTCAGCTGCTCAATAAAAGCGGAAAAGTCCCCAAACGGTTAAGCAGCTGAAAGAGACTCTAAAGGCATCAAATAAAGAGTAGCACAAGTTTAGCATCTAAATAACTTATGACGATGATTGATCATAGGATCCGACGTAGTTTTATACAGATACTATCAGGAGATAAAGTCAAATCGAAGTAAGTTGTTATGATTCAACAAGGGGACGTATAATTTATAGACTCTGCAGTAAAGATTCAAACGATTAAGGTTTTTTTTCCGACATTATTTTTGTGGGGATATAACTCGAGGTTAAAAATTCCAAGAGACTTATTTTCTTGCAAGGAGTAGATTTAGAATTAAGGTAAGGAATGAAAAATACGAAAAATAAGGCCCTTTGTTCGTAAGATTTGTGAAAAATGTCGATTGATTCGCCGGCGAGGACGAATTATAGTAATTTGTTCCAACCCGAGACATAAATAGAGACAAGGATAATCCTTCGAAAAAAGGGCCCAATGTGGGGACTACTTTACGACGACGGATGACCGCCCGGAGGGGGTTTACTTTTTCGAATTCATTTTTGTTTCGACTGGAATAGGATTTGATTTGTTTCTATATATTATATATATAATTTATTCTTGTTACTTCGAAGGGTAGCACACACACCCTCTACCTCGGGTTCGAACTATTTCTTTATCTCCCAATGAGTTATATGTATGCAACAATAGGGACAAAATTTTCTCAATTCCAATCGACTAGGCACATTATGTCGATTCTTTTGGGTAATAAAAGAGGAGATCAATGTTTTTTCTTCAGTTGTGCCCCATTGTCAAAGACGATGGTGGCTGGGATACCAAAACGACATATGATATGCTCGAAGAGAAATTTGAAGACATCGTGGTGTTGATGGGAGAAAACAATTTGTTGTTTTTTTAGGAAAGTGAAGAGACGACCGTGCGGACAGAGATACCTCGACCGAGAAAATTGCTTAAACCTTTTTCAAACAGATGCAATGCATGGGAGTGCTTTGAGTTCGAGAGCTCAATCTGTAGGACTCTGGCCAAAACCAAGACAATGGACGTTCCAGAGTCAATCCGGTCACAAAGAGGTATGACGGTCGATCTGTAGGAGGGAAGATGAGAAGTGTGTGAGATCAATGATGATCGAGGATTGTGGATATGTTAGGTTTATGCGAACTGTTGAGTTCGAATAAGTTCTGGTTGATTTATTAAATTCTTGAGAGTGATTGCTCAGATGAAAATTCTTCCTTAGACGATGATTCTTGGTTGTTCAATCATGGATTCAGAGACTTACTTATATTGAAAGAATTATAGACATATTGATCTCAGTAAGTGTGACGGTTGCTGAAGCGAAAGAGTGGGAAATCGTGGTTAAACCAGTTCCATGTCGTGCGGAGACTTGGTTGATTGTCCATCCACTACTTTGCTAACTCCATAAACTTCTTGCACAACTTACTCACATTTCTCATCATAGGTGTACACACGTGCCGTAGGCCTCCATACTAAAACCCTAGTGAATATCCCCCCATGTGACGTGATTGATGTCTCATGAATGTGGAGTCTACAAGACAACCATGTATTTAATTAGTCAGTTGTTGACTTGACTAGACGATGAGTCTTAGCCTTGATGAATCGAGCATAATGAACGAATGTGGTATGCTTTGGGACTCATGGAATGAGCATAAGGTATCTGCTCAGACATGCTAAGAAGTTGAGTCTTGATGAATTGTGATATATCATTTTACCAGTCGAGGTAGTAATGATATTTTTAGAATTTGGATGATCGTCCGATGAGGTTGCTCGATCAAGGACTTATTCTGATATGTTCAATAGGAAAATCAGAGATATTGTTGAATTATGCAGAATGCTCATAATATATCATGAATGATCGAATGACATAGTAGAAATATTGGATGGTCGTCCGTTCGAACCATGTTGCTCAGCCGAGCAAAAATATTGGTAGCAGGAACAAACATTAAATTAGAATATTGATTCTTGGATCAGTAGAATTATCGAATGTTGATAGTTGAATCAACATGAGGAATATTGCTCGGTCGAGCAATTGATAGTTGAATCAATGAGTTATGGATCCAGTTGATCGTGTATTTTGCTAACTTACGCAATTTAGTGTTGATATATGAGCAAAATATATATTGATAGTTTGGTAGCGGGAATTATTGGTAGTGGGACCAAATAAAATATTAATTAGAGATACTAGTAGCTGGACTGAATATCGTATAATTAATTAAGATGTTGAATGCTGGATCAACATAAAATTATTAGTGTTTGAACTTGCTCAGAATTATGATTTGCAGAGCATTTGGTTTGAAAACCTAATTTTGATCGACTGTTAATCAATTGATGATTTACTGAAAATCAGCCAATGAGTGAGAGAGGGACCGACTAAATGGGATGATGGCCCGACCATGTAGCGCCCATGTGCTCGAATGAGCGTATACCAAAGTCCTTTGTAGACCAGTTGGTGAAAAGATGATTAAATGCTTGTCTAATCATTATTATAATAGTGCTCGTCTAAGCATTAGATGGTAGAACCTAATTATGGAGAGAGAAGGACCGACCAAGGGGTATGGAACCATCCCTAGGTGGTCGTGGGACCAACTGATGGTCGATTGAGCAAATTCCAAGTTGTTTGGAAAGAGTTTGAACCCAATATGAACTATTAGGTCAAAATCATAAAAGGATGTGGGACCGACTTCTTGCAAGCCAAAGGGCCGACATTGGTTGGTCAAGGTAGCATTCCCGTGTCACCATATTGTCCATGATTCAATTCTAAGAATTTTGGTATTCTTTGGTGCGCGCTCGAGCAATATTTTGGATTTTCAGAAGAGTTTGATCTTGACTGAAACTCTTGATTTTGCCTAAATGAGCAAGTAGAACTTTGCTCGTGCAACCAATATTTTGAGAATATTAAAATCATGATATTTTAATATTTTCCGTGAAGAGCCATGATGGTCGTGTGACCATTTTACTTTTTGGTAGTTTGAGCAATATTTGAGAAATATGGAAAAAAATTAGGTTTTTTGCTCAAACGAGAGAGTTTCATGAAACCAGGGAATAAATAATAATAAAATAAAAAATTATGGGAGTGAGGGACCAGGCACAGCCAGGGCATGACCAGCCGGCTGGTGGGCCCGGTCCCATGACACTCCTCCTTATTTTTTTGTTATTATTTTTCATCGTGTGAGTAAATATGGAAAAACTTGGAGTTTTGCTCAAACGAAGGAGTTTTCATGAGATTACGAAAATAATAAAATAATATAAAAAATAAAAGGGAGAAGTATGGGACCGGCCGACCGGTTGGGCCCGGTGCCATAGGCGCCTATTTATTATTTTATTATTTTAATTATTTTCCTTTCCTATTTTGCATAGGTTTCCTCGTTCGTCCATGTTTTTGAATGCTCGTTCACGTGTTTGGGTGCTCGTTCGTGCATTATTGCTAAGTACACTCGCACCATTTTCTCGGGGTTTACTCGGTGGTGGCCCAAATGCCCGGAAGTAAATATTATTACCAATCCATGGAATTCAGCTGAGAATAATCCATGAAACAGAGTAATAAAATGAGTTGAATATCTATTACTAATTCATGGAATCCATTTTAGGATAAGCCATGAAACAGAGTAATGAGATGAAATAGATTATCTATTACTAATTCATGGAATCCAACTGAGGATAAGCCATGAAACAGAGTAATGAGATAAACTAGATTATTTTCTAGGAATTCAATTGATGAATGTTGCGCTAGAATTAATCTATGAATTGCTCTATACTAGCATGCAATATGTATATGAGCGAGTTTATTCGAGAAGCGAGCTATGAGATGGTAGAGACATCATACTCGTTCTGAATAGTCAGGAAACATTGCGACGACCTGAAGAAGTTAACGCTCTATACTAGCATGCAAATATTTCTAGGAGCGGTCCAATCATTAGGATCTTATACATATGCTCTCTATACAGTCGGGAAATAGTGTGGCATCCTGAAGACGTTAACGCTCTATACTAGCATGCAATATGTCTAGGAGCCGTCCAATCATTTCGATTCTCTATAAAATTGTTGATGAAATATACGAAGTGTCGAAAGCTCAGTTGAGAGGACTCAAGAATCACATATTCATGTCGGCATTGAGAGGATGTACGCTCGGTCAGAGGTTGTTTGTGAATTTCACATACGTGTCTGAATCCGTGTCAGAAATATGCAAAATTGTGATCTCTGAAAAGGTGGAGTCGGAAGTTGTTCGTGAATTTCACTTACGTGTCTGAAGCCGTGACAGAAATATGCAAAATTATGATTTTACGATTTTAGCCTTTGTCAAAAATCCACCATGAACACGTGGTATCGGATATGCCTGAGGGCTGATGCCTCTACCCACTTCGTAAAGTAGTATGTGGCTATAATTAAATATTTCCTTTATACGTGCCTTCTCGTAGGGGACCTACAATATCAACCCCTCATTTTTCAACTAGCCAATGGCTTAATACATAATTTAGATCCATGGAAGGTGCATGCCTCCTTTTTCCATATTTTTGGCATTCGATGCATCGTTGTGCCATGTGTTTTGCGTCCTCGTTCATGTGAGGCCAAAAATATCCTTGAAGTTTATCCTTTTGGGCCAAGGATCGCCCTCCACTATAGTTTCTGGCATGTCCATGATGTATCTCAAGTAAAATTTCATGCCCTTCTTCTTGGGATAAGCATCAGAGTAGAGGCCCAGGATAGAATTACCGATATAATAACCCTTCCCTTAGCTGATAATTTCTTGATCGAGATATTATTTTATGTGCATACTTTTGATCGCTTGGTAGATCACCATTAGCTAGGTATTTTATGATCGGGGTCCTCCAATCATCCTCAGACAGAACTTCTTGGTTCGTGCTTGTGTTTAGGATATCCATATCTCCTTGGAGTGGTATTGAGGGAAGTAACACCCTTTCCACTCACACGGTTGTCGCCTCAGGATCCTCCATCATTGATGTTAGAACACTGCTCGGTCGAACTCGCATGTGTTGCTATCTCAAGCATGTTTGTCAATATTAGTGATCAAAACTATAAGTCTTGATTTCTAGCCTATTTATAGATATCTCGGACTAGGACATAGTTTGTGTAGTTGAGCTTAGACTTCACGACGCTTATCAATTGAAGATGAAGAACTAATAAGGAGAGCTTTTGGAACTTCATCGACAAAAGATATGTGGAGACTTAAACTCATCTATCACTTGGAAGGTCTATTTCTAGTCTATCTACTATATTGAGACATAAGTCGTGTTACGATATAGTTTTCTCTATACACATTTGAGATTTCAAGCTGAGTATATCTCGCTTACATATTTCTCGAAATATGTGTTGGTAAGCTTTCGCTTCGACCAAGTTCATCTTATATTATGAGAAAATTTCCGAGTAACATCTTACATAGTTTGTGTGATATAATCATTTGGTATAAGACTTGGAATGTTTCGATAATGATTATTTCAATATATTGAAAATTGCTTTGATGCTAATAGTGTGTGACAGCGGCTATTGTCATTATAGAAGAATGTTTCAATGATTGAAATAAAGAGTTTAGAATCTTGTAACCATGTTTGGATATAAGCATAGTGTGTTCGGACATTAGTGTATAAGTCCAAAACCGGGAGCCTAAAGTATGCGTACTTGTGTGTATACAAAAAGATTGTATGAGACTGGGTAAGTATGCGTACCCGTACACATACTGGCGGAAGTTCACGTCCGTGAATTTCTGCTGAGTTTGAAAACCAAAACTAAACTCATCTGGTTACCTAAAGTACGCGTACCCGTACGCATACTGGCGGAAAGTTCATGTCCGTGAATTTCTGCTGAGTTTGAAAACTAAAACAAACTCAAATCCGGTTACTTAAGTACGCATACCCGTACGCATACTTAAGTGGTTGCTATCTAAAATCGGTTGTACATGAACCTAAAACATTTATCAATAAGGAGTGAAATCTTTGCAAACCGTGGCTATAATGTTCATATATTGATTCGAGTGAATCAAACCGATTTTGCTTCAATTTAGTTCTTGTATAAATCCATGAGAATATAGCAATTGAACAACTCTTTAACTAGTTTCATTTGAGTCATTTGTACTAGTTATGGTTAAGATGAATAAGGTTGATATGAGAGTAATCATATGGCTAACCTCGGTTAACTATTTGTGAACCAACATGGTGTACACGTTTAGGTACGGTTACATAAACCTAAATGAGGGTACATTTCATTTGTGTGTAACAAGATAAGTTCGATATAACGGTTGAAAGATATTAGCTTGGTTGAATCAGGTTTTTCATCTAACGGTGATTATTGAATGGTTTGTTACCAAGGTAACTTGGTTTGCAAACCCTGATTTGAAAACTATATAAAGGAGAACTCTAGAAACTGGGAAACCTAATCCCCATACCTCATGTGTGTTACTAGTTGCATAACTAGAGTTGATTCTCCTTTAACCTTAGGTTTCTTCTCGAGACCCTGTAGGTTAACGAATTGAAGACTTCAATGGGATTGTGAAGCCAGACCCAACTATTCTCTTTGTAGTTGCGTGATCTGATCTTGTTGTTTCTATCGTGATTGAGTGCAATTGTAAAATTGGCTTGAGATTTATATCTCCGATAGGCAAGATAGAAAAGTAATCACAAACACCTTCGTCTCATCGTTTGTAATTCCACAATAAATTGTTTCGCTAGTCGATTAAGTTTAATGTGAGGTGATTGATAATACTAGGTTGTTCTTCGGGAATATAAGTCTGGTTTATCAATTGGTTCATGTTCACCTTGATTTATCAAAAGACGGAACAAAAACTCTTGGGTATTTCTATGGGAGGCAGATGTATTCAATCCTATAGACTTTTCTGTGTGAGACAGATTTGTTTATCAAGTCTTCTACTTTGGGTCATAGAAACTCTTAGTTGTGGGTGAGATCAGCTAAGGGAATCAAGTGCGTAGTATCCTGCTGGGATCAGAGACGTAAGGAGCGCAACTGTACCTTGAATCAGTGTGAGATTGATTAGGGTTCAACTACAGTCCAGTCCGAATTTAATTGGTAGTAGGCTAGTGTTTGTAGCTGTAGATGGTGGATTTTCGACAAAGTCTAAATCCGTAAACTCATAATTATACGAAGCTCTGATTCAGCAATCAGACGTGAGTACCGAGACACGGGTCTCTCATCAAATTCTCAACGGAGAGTACCTTCTCTCAGAGTACATGTGGATATGTAGTCTCACAACTGGACAACGGCATATCTCATGAATACTGAATACTTTCAGTGATTATTTATGTATAGCATCACGTGATGGACGGCTCCTAAACATCTTGCTCTGCTAGTATAGAGCGATAACGTCTTCAGGAACAAACAACAAGTTTACCCTGACTATATAAAGGATATGACCTACCGACAAGCTCGAATCAGGATAATTAATGCTCCTAGACAGCTTGCGCTGCTAGTATAGAGCCACAAAGTTAATTATTCCTAATTACAATTGCTCCTATTCCATGGTCGAATCCACGACTGGTCCCATGGAATGGAAATAACAATTGTTCTGATTCTATGATCGAATCCACGACTTGATCTCATAGAATAGCAATAACTATATTATCTCATTACTTCATGTAGATGGTGGATTTTCGACAAGGGCTAAAATCGTAAACTCATAATTATACGAAGCTTTGATCCAGCAATCAGACGTGAGTATTGAGACATGGGTCTCTTATCGAATTCTCAACGGAGAGTACTTTCTCTCAGAGTACATGTAGATGTGTAGTCTCACGACTGGACAACGACATATCTCATGAATACTGAACACTTTCAGTGATTATTTCTATATAGTATCACGAGATGGACGGCTCCTAGACGGCTTGCTCTGCTAGTATAGAGCGATAACGTCTTCAGGAACAAACAACGAGTTTACCCTGACTATATAAAGGATATGACTTACCGACAAGATCATATCGGGATAATTAATGCTCCTAGACAGCTTGCTCTGCTAGTATAGATCCACAAAGTTAATTATTCCTAATTAAGATTAATTCTGCAGTGACATTCACTACTGAATTCCCAGAATAATCTATTATGCTCCTATTCCATGGTTGAATCCACGACTGGTCCCATGGAATGGCACTAACAATTGCTCCTATTCCATGGTCGAATCCATGACTGGTCCCATGGAATGGAAATAAACAATTGTTCAGATTTTATGATCGATTCCACGGCTTGATCTCATAGAATGGCAATAACAATTGTATTATCTCATTACTCCGATTTCATGATCGAATCCACAACTGGTCTCATAAATGGTAATAGATAAATCTTAATTACTCCGATTCTATGGTCGAATCTACGATCCCATGGAATGGTAATGCTCACTTTGTTATTCTGAATTCGTAGTCGAATCCTCAGCTGGTCCTATGAATTAATAATAAACATCTTATTACTCAGTTTTGTGAATTATTCTCCACTGAATTCCACATTTAGTAATAAATAACCAATAACCTGGCGTCTGAGCTACCTCTAAGTAAGCCCCGATTCAAATGGTGAAAGTGTATTCAACGACGATACACTAACAGTCACCGCACGAACGAGTATTTAAAAATACAACGAAACGATGAACCTATGTAAAATAGGGAAGAAAATAATAAATAATTAAAAATATTGACCAGGGTGCTGGTAGCATGGACACACGACCGACCGACCGTGTCGTGGTCAGTTCCACACCAATTTTTATATTTTTAATACATTTTTATTATTTTCCATGATTTGATGAAAATTCTCTCGTTTGATCAAATCTCCTTCGTCTCGAGGAAACTCCTCGGTTTCATGGTATTTTCATAAATCCGTAAAAAATTATATAAAATTAAGGAAAGGAGTGTGGGGCGTGACCATTGGCCGACCGGCCATGCCTTGGTCCCAGCCGGCCCCACACCTCACGGTTTCTTATTATTTTATTATTATTATTATTTCTCTAATTTCATGAAAAAACTCCTTGATTTCATGGTATTTTTGCACAAATCATCAAATAATAAAATAAAATAAAATAATGAAAACTTGTGGGACCGGGCCCCCGGCCGGCCGGCCATGCCCTAGCCGGTCCCACACGCCCCTTTGTTTTATTATTTAATTATTAGTTTTCCTTGAATTCATCAAATTCCTTGATTTCATGGTATTTCTCTCAAATTAGGAAAAATTCCCTCAACTCATCAAAAATACATGAAAAATACACAAAAATTAGGGAAACTCGTGGGACCGGGCCCAAGCCGGCCGGCCATGCCTTCCACGGTCCCACACGCCCTTATTTTTATTATTTTAATATTCTTTGCTTCCTTCAACTCATGAAAACTCCTTCAATTCATGGAAACTTCCTAAATTCATCAAATTTCTCAAAAATTCATGAATTTTCATAAAATCATCAAAATATTATAAAATTAAGGAAAAGGCACCACGGGACCGTGGTCACGACCGGCCGACCATGCCTTGACCATGGAGGTCCCACACCTCCTCATTCCTTATTTTATAATTATTTTATATCATCTCATGAAGTTTCCCTCGTTTCAGCAAAACCCTAATTTTGGAATATTTTCTCGAATGGACGCTCAATTGCAGCCAGAAAATATCAAAATTCTCAGGACTGAGACGCGGACGCCTTGGGGACGCGAGCACGTTATCTTGACCGACCAAGATTAGCTCTTTCGCTCATGGAAGCCGGTCCCATCAATTTTCATAGTTTTGACCTAATTTGCACAATTGCACGTATTAGGTCCAAAACTCTTCCAAACACTTTGGATTTTCATAAAGTGATCATCAGGCGGTCACGTGACTACTCAGGGCCGGTTTCATGACCCCATGGTCGGTCCCTCACTCCTTCATAATTAATTAGGTTTTCTCACCTAAGGCTCAGACGAGCATTTTCGAATAAATGATTAAACCAGCATTTAATCATTCTTTCACCAACAAATCTTTAACTCTTCAGGAGTTCTTTGTATTTGCTCACGTGATCATATGGAAACTACATGGTTGATCCACGGTCCCATGTAGTCTCTCCCTCCTTCGTCCCATGGTTAAACTTCTGACGAACCATGAATTGATCATCAATTGATCAAATTATGGTTTCTGAATCCAAGGATCATCATTCCAGATTCCAACCTTAAAAATTTTACGACGACCTCATGGTCATTAATTTTATTAATTATGCTCGGTTCAACGACCAGTATTTTAATTAATATTTTTTGTACGCTGCCAATAATCCATCAGATAAGCAACACATGCTCAGACGATCAAATATTCAACAATTCATCACATAAGCAACACTTGCTCAGATGATAAATATTTTCTCAAACCAAGGAATATTGGTTCGACAATCAATATTCAACGATCCATCGAGTGAGCAAGTATTGTTCACTTCATCGTAAGAATTATACCTCTGTCCCATGACATGTTCAATTCATGAGTTTTAGAACATCATGTTCAACTCAGCAACTACATGGACTCATCATCCCATCAAACCACGAAGTCATCAATTGACTAACAAACCACGAGACGTCAATCGTGTCACTTTGGGTGGATATCACTTAGGGTTTTGGTCTGGTGGTCTACGGCACGTGTGTTCAAACAACCGATGGAATGTGAGCAAGTCGTGCAATCAAGTTGAAGGAATTCACGAGGTAGTGGGTGGAGAATCGACCAAGTCTCCACATGTTGATCAACTAGTTTCAAACACGATCTCTACTTACCCACTCCTTGATTCCATCAACTGTCACACTTCATGGGATCATGGTGTCTCCAATTCCACCAATATAAATAAGTCTATGAATCATGATTGAAGGACACGCGAACAGAACATCATCAATCTCATGTCTCATCGACAACACGAGATCATAAACTCATCAATTGAGCAACTACTCTCAATTGAGCAATTTCAATCATTCAGAGCTTATCATATTCAGAATTCACACACCCACAATCTTTGATTACCATTGATTCCACACATTTATCATCTTCCCTCCTACAGATCAACCCATCCTCTCTTGTGACCGAATTTACTCTGGAACGGTCATTGTCTTGATTTAGGCCGGAGTACTAAAGATTGATCTCTCGAATCTAAAGCACCCCCTTTGCAGCAGTGCATCTGTGTGAGGTTTAACATTTCGCTCGGTTCGAGGAGTCTCCTCCGTACGGTCGTCTCCTCAATTCCTTAAAAACCAGCAAATCGTTTTTCCCCATTTACATATTGGCGACCACAGTGGGAGATCATTCTCTCGGTTGCAATCTCAATTCTCACAAGGATGGACGGTCTTAGGTCTACCAATCCGGGTTCAAACCCGATCCTAATATCGCAAGCTCTAGTGGTACCGCTAATGCCACTCCTCCGACGCAACCTGCTACTACTACTGCTCCAAGCATTGGTGCTCCAGTGATCACCCCTGCAAGTGACGGCACTTGCGCCATCAACAATCTACTCTTCGTTGATCTCCTGAAGAAACCAGAGGAAATTAGACTGCCATTGTTGATCTCATGAAGGTTCAGATTGACGTGGTCGGCTAGAACCAGAAAGATTTGTGTACTTATCCCCAAAACTCTCACAGAAAAGTTGCATCTGAACGAACTCAGCCTCAGCGCGAGAAAGGAAAAGTTAAAGAAACATCTTCAACTGCTGATCCTGAAATCTCTCCAATCCATGTTGTACATGATGAAGAATCCCGCAAAGCTGCAAATGACTCTCCAGCAATGGAACCTGCAAGTTTCATCAATCACTCGTGAAGACCTGGAGCACTCTTTTGAACATCGAGGAAAAGACAAGACATCATCTGTCCATCTTCGTCAACCTTCATATCCCGCTGCCATACGGAGGATTCCTCTCCCAAAAGGTTATACCGCTCCAACATTCTTTATGATGGAACGTGCAATACTCAAAACACATTTCTCGGTTTCGGGCGAACACGAGCACAACCATGTCGTCCGTCTGAAGGAATTTTCGAAGTCTCTGAGGCAGAGCATACACCTGGTACAACGCACCGGGAAGTATCACCGATTGGGGAGAGATGATTAATGCTTTCTACAGAAAATACTTCTTCGTGTCAGAGAAAGTCACTCTCTCTGATCTAGGAAAGATGCTTCAAAGGAGCGATGAACATCCCAATGATTATGTGAAAAGATTCAGAGCCCAGGCCCTGGCCTTTCATGATCTAAGCGTCACAGAGAAACAACTGGTAGACTCTGTATCAACAACATGATCCCGGTTTACAGAGCTTTGTTGGAAAATCTACGTCTCCATCCTTCTCAGAGCTTCATGAAGCGGCGAAGAGATCGGCGACTACTGCACCCGCTTTACTGGAAAGAACAAAAGCTACAAAGGCTGAAGAACCACGCTCGAGGTAGCAGACATCTGATCAACAAGCAATACAACCTCCAGCCTTCCACAAACGCTGTTGCAGAAGGGAGCAAACGAAAAAGTCGAACTGTCGTGCAAGCATACCTCAGCTCCTTCAAAAGCACAAAGGAAGGATAACCAAGATGCACAAACCTCGACCTAGCATCAACAAATGGGAAATGATAGGATAGACTCAAACCTTCCTAAAGTGATCGAGTTACCGGGAGTCTGGGTGCAAGATGATACAATCAACTTGATGTTCATCAAACAGATCCAACTGAAGAAAGATGGAGAACCCCAGGTACTGTCATCTTCATGGATTCATCAATCATCAAACAAGTAACTGCAATATTTTGAAGCACATCTTCAAAGAGAAGGTTGATCTACACAAGATTCAACTGGGGAATGAAGGAGTACACAGATCCTCTCCCAATCAATACCTCGACTCTCTGAACAACCTGTCAAAGAGGCAGTTCAGTCCTTGGTCGAATGTGGATTGCTCTGTCCGTTGAAGGCACAAAGGAGAGACATGTTCACAGCACTGAACCACATCGTGTCAAGAAGTTCAGTCCGGAAATACTTCTTGAGCCTCCAGCCACAGATCAAGAGATGTTCGACTGGGGACTGCTTACCATACTCAATCTCAGAAGAAACAAATTCGGGAGAACGTTGGTCCATGCTGGCACCGCTATCAACACCATTCCACTGAAAACCCTTGGAGCCGCAGGCATCACTCGGCAACAAGCTAGTCGTGATCCCATCTCAATCAGAGACCTTGAAGGATCGCTTAGAAATATTTATGGCTACATCACTCTCAAGGTGGACATAATCTTAACCTGGACAGAAACCAAGTTTCACATAATCAGGATGATCCAGAATATGACATGTTCTTCAGACGAGCGTGGATCCATGTTGACAAAGCGTCTTTGGTTGCACATCACTTACATCCCATCATCAGAGCACTTGGAGGAATTTCGAACTTTGACGAGATTGAAGCGAGAACCTGCAAAAGATGCATAGACATTCATCAAGAGGTTCCACACTCAGGAAAGTTTCATTCCTCCCGTGTCTACGTCATTTATTTCCTCACATGCTATCCTAGCATGGGGACTTAATTCTGCTAGCAACTCTGTAAGACGTTATGAATGATAACTTCATCGCATTAGCATTTTACCAACTTGTTGAATCTAACGTTTCTCCGAATCGAGCACTGAGACGTTCATTGCTGAGATAATTTCCAAACATAGCAAAGAACACTTTGGGAGTTTCTACATAGCCTTGCAGGATTGTCCATGTGTGCCACAAAATTAGAAAGTTATGATTTCTGCACAAGTGTTGAATCACACTGATGTAACGAAAGGAATGCTGAATCAACAGAAGATAGTCGGTGTAGGATCAGAATCTCGCAATGACAATGTTTCAGCGAAATAATCAGTGACACAGTACAATAGCGTCGCAGAACAACTTCATAAATGATAAAATAAATGACGTCAGCTAAGATCATGAGAAAGATATGATAATCCTGCGAAAATTAGAGAGTTTGTGAAATTAACATCTGTAAGGTTGCGAGAATGTCGCAAAGCATACCCGAAAATAAGGGACAGATTAGATGTCATCCACTATGAATTTCCTTATAAATAGTCGTTCGAATTGTAAAGAGAGAGAAGTTTTTTCTGAGTAAGAATCAAATAAAAATGAGAGAGAAAAAGTTTAGAGCAGAGATCATTTTTGAGTTCTTTATGTTTTCTTGTAAGAACATCCAAAGATCAATCAATAGAATTAAGAATATAAACCTAAAATGAGTTGATCAATGATGAAATCACATGAAGAGTGTAGTGTAGGATTTCCTGCAACTACATAATGGCGCTAGAAACAGGGAGGAGTTGAAGATTATTCTAAAAAAAGCTAAAGATTGATATTGAGATTTGTGAAAATTTAAAGTGATTGATTAAGAATTTTTCATAATTTCTTGCAATACTGTTAACATTGAAGAAATGGCTAGAAGAATAAATATATCCGAACAACCGATTACTATTAGAAGAAGCAAAAGAATTGCTGGAATAGAAAGAAGTGAAATGGGAGAATCTACTAGAATGAGAAATAATAGAGAAAATCAAATTCAACCGCCAATTCAACAAACACTAGTTCAAGAGAGGAATACAGATTATGACAGGGTGAGCATACACACTTGGCGATCAAATTTAGCAGAAGGAATAGAAGAAGATCAACAAAACATAAATTATAGACAGGAAGAGAGAAATCAAGAAGCAGATGAAGGAATAATTCATGGAGGTGAGGAAATTGGAGCGTTAGAAACATTGAGGCGAAGAATACATGAAGAAAGAATAGTTGAAGCAGAAGAGAGTGTAAATTTAACAAGGCAAAATCACGAATTAAGGATGGAGAATATAAGACTACAGAATAGAAGATCGAGAAGTATTACAAAATCATATTCAAGATCGACTAGAAGAGAAACGAGGCGAAATTCACCCACAATCAATGCTGGAAACAATATTCAAGAAGAAATATCAAATCCTAATGAAGAATATCGCGAAAATAGAGAAAGAATTGATGATCGTTACGTTCCACAAAATGAAACTTTTGATGATGGGAAAATTGGAGGAAATCAAGAGAACGGGAAAAATCAGGGACAAAATAACCAAGATGGCGAAGGAAATCAAGAGGAAGGAAGAAAAAATTTGACATGTGAGAGAAACTTAAAGAAATCAACAGACAATTGAAGAAGAAATTGAAAGACATTATGCTGAACAAGCACGTTTAATCTGCGAACGTGAAAGATTGAGAGAGGAAATGGAAGAACAAGAGCTTCAGAAGACAATTCTTCAGAACAATCATGACAATCGAGAAAGAAGGCGTACACAAAAGCGGAATAACGATAATCTCAATGAGGAGTATGATAGAGTAAAAAGAATGGCTGAAAGACAGCGAATTGAATTGATAATAAATGAAAAAAATTATGGAGTGGAGAATGAAAGACATCGTCATTTGCGAATTCAAGATAGAGATGAGGAAGAGAATCGCAGAAGAAGACGACATGAGGATATTGAAGAAGAGATGCAAAATTTCGCAAGAGAAGATAGACGTGAACGCAGAAGAAGAAAAGCAAAATTAAAGAAACCAATGGATCAAGATTCAGGTGTAAATAAACAAATCTTGAAAGAATTAGAAGAAATAAGAGGAATGCTAAATAACAGAGGAGAAGTAGGTAGAAGACAATTGGATAAAGCAATATAAGAAGCTACGAAAACTCCATTTACAAGGGAAGTACAATTAGGAGGAATACCACCGAAATGCAATTTGCCCGCATTAACCAGCATTTTTGATGGAACAACTTGTGCAATTCAGCACATTAAAGCCTATGTGAGGTGCATGTTACAATGGGAAAATCATGATGCGTTATTGTGCAAATATTTCGCATCCAGCTTAACAGGAGAAGCGTTAAAATGGTTTGAAGGTTTACCAAAGAATACAATAACCTCCTTCAATCATTTGCAGACTACATTCTTGGGAGCATATATAAGTAATAATTCCTCACGACCTGGTATAGAAGATGTGTTTGGATTAAAACAAAGGATTGACGAAAGTTTGAAACACTTGACTAAAATATGGAGAACTATGTGTAGAGAAATGTATGGCCGTGTAGATGAAAGATATCTCATATTATCATTTATCAATGCTATGTTTGCAACAAACCTATTGTATGTCCAAATTTTCAGAGTCAAGAATACGATTACAATGACTGAATTGCGAGAACTTCAAGAAGAATACATTTCTCTAGGCGAATGCAAGCTTATTACCCAAGCTAATAAACACAGTGGAGAATACTTCGCAAGTACAACAAGAGAAGGTGACAAGTAACAATCAGCAGAAATTGGTAGCTATGGGGAGCCGAGATCAAGAACAATATGAAAGAGAAATAAATTTCTACAATCGTTGAGGAAATAACAAGATTCAAAGGCTCGATCAACCGCAAGAAACTTATGGAGGTCAAAGACAAAACTATAATAAAGGACAAGGAAGTCACAAGGTAATATGGGAAGAAATCAAGATGCCACCTCTAAATGCAAGTGTGTAGAAGATATGGAAAGCTATAATCTTGATGGAAAATATACCAACACCGTGGAACATGGGAACGGAACCACCTCCAAACCACAGGAGTCATGAATTTTGTTCTTATCATAATTTTCATGGACATACCACAAATGATTGCAGAAATGTAAAAAGAATTATTTTGAGAATGATAGATCAAGGAAAACTAAACGACTTTCTAGCAGGGTAACCGCAATCTCAACCATTACCACCACCACCAGAACATCACAAAGTGAATACGATGAAAAAGAAAGAAACATTCTTCATAGAAGTTGGTGAAAAAGCAAAAAATCTATTTTGTCACTCTATCGTACATTCATATAAGACAATTGAATATTTTCATGATAATGTTTTGAGTAGAGTGTTCGCAAGAGATAATGATGGAAGAGAAATTATGAATATTGCGAAAATCTCTCCACTAGAGGAATGGCAGAAACAGATCAGTTGTTTTGAGTAGAATGTTCTGTGAACATCTTATTTTATCATACTTATAAAACCATGGGTGAAAGAGATGATGATCTTATACCATCAACATATAAGATATATGGTTTTAATGGTACTGCTAACAAGCCTAAAGGGGAGGTTACTATGCGAATTCCATTGAAGGGAATATCTTCTGAAATCTCATTCTGTGTCGTTGATGTAGAATCACCTTACAATGAGTTAATTGGTCGACCTTGGCTACATGGGATTCTAGGTGTAGCTTCAACTTTCCACCAGTGCATCAAATTCCCTCACCCCAATGGTGTAGGAATCATAAAGGGAGATTGGGTCGAAGGAAAGAGAAGTTACGAAACTGTGATAGAATCTTGCGAAGGAAGAGCAAACAAGAAGGAAAACTGGAGACACAAAATCAAAGATGTACAAAGAAGTGAGAGGTTGATGGTGGATACAATTAAAAGGAAAGGAGAAGAGATGTTGCGAAATTAATGCTAGCTCAGAATAAAAATGATGAACGTACCACTACCAAGGAAGCAGTGGCAGAAAATAATAAAGAAGCAGAAGATGGCAAAGGTAATAAAAACAAGAAATGTATGAATGATTAAGTTGTTGCGATACTCTCGCAATAAGTAAAATTCTCAAAAATACATTTGATTGAACAAAAAAATTGAGATTGTGAAATTCAAATACAATATAATGATTTGCGAGATTTTCGCAGAGATAATGAATTTTATAGAAAATAATCAGAGAAGAATGACAAAAGAGAAAGAGGCGAACCTTTATGGCGTACACCCTAGTTAGCGAATACAATTTCGCAAGAGGAAAATGTAAGACCTAAAGTACGTCATATAAGGGGGTACCTGTTGCATGGTTCAGGGAAAGGCTACACCACCCCCGGAACCTGAGTCATGGAGATTTGGGTTCAATGAAGCCCATCCGGGAGAGACACCTTGGATTCTCAGCTTAAGCATATGACTTGGGTTGGGCGAGTAAGGTAATAAGGACTTTCCCAATGAGTGCAGATCTGATCAAGATGCAGAGGTACACGGTTGAGTCAAGAGTGCCAGGGACGTTTGAAGCGTACCTTACCATTCTTGACAAGTCTTGGCTTATACTGCACTCGTCCTGAAGAAAACCCCACTTAGGGTGCAGTCTCGTAACCATAAGCCATATAGGTAAAAGGGATAAGAGGCTGCGAAAACAACTGGTTGTTGTTAAGACTGGATGGGAGGAGCTAACCTTGTATAGTATAAGTACGCCTCCTTGAAGGGGAAACCAGGGGGGAGATAAGGGCGGCACCCTCCATTAGGGAGTTGATAAGTGTCTTAAGACGCAAATGTCATGAGACTTTTTATTCGCAAGGATATTAAGGCTTGTCATATTTGTGCAACAATCCTGAAGAGGCAATAATAAAAAAGAAAAAGATAAGACGAGATCAATGGGTTTTCGCATGAAAGTGCGAAGACGTCCTGCGATTTCGTCGCAAGACGGCAATGTCATGGGGCTTTATTTTCGCAAGAATATTTAGGCCTATCATATTTCCGCAACATTCCTGAAGAGGCCATAATACAAAAGAAAAAGTTAAGGAAAGATTAATGGGTTTTTACATGAACGTGCAAGGACGTCCTGCGATTTTGTCGCAATGACAAGCGGTGGCATAATAAGACCTTTAATTAGGAAGGCAAAATAAGACCACACAGGAATGAGATTTTGAAAAGAACTAAAATTTACTTCGCACAAGATTGCGAAGTTATACAATAAGAAATTTTTTATGAAATCTCTCATTTGGATTCAAATAACAGAGGCAAGTATGGGAATGTATGAAATTAGAAAACGTTATTTGCTTCCATTTGATAGATTTACTCAAAGATTCAAGAATTAATGATTATATTGATTAACTGTATTGCAAAGAAAAATTGTTTTAATGCAGGTCAAAATGAAAGAAACACAAATATACAGAAAGAAAAAATAAATGTACAAGTATTAAAAAGATTCAAAGAAAGAAATAAATACTACTTCTTGGTTAATCCTTCATTATCTTCATTAGACTTATTCCATTCTTCGTCTGCGTCAGAATCTTCATCACCATCAGAACTTCCGTTATTATCAGATTCTTCATCGTCAGCTTCGCTATTTGAGATAATCAAACTGGGAGTATTCTGTGGGATTTCTTCCAAAAGACAAGGATAATCAGAATGTGGGATATTATGATCATCACAAACCATTTGGATAGTTTGGTTGCGAAAATGCATAGCATCAATCTTAAAATTCGCAACAATGATCTTGATTTGATTCTTTAATCTAGAATACTTGTCGTTGCGAGAAGAAAGATTCTTTGCGAGTTCCTCCTTTTCAGCTTCGAGTTCCTCAATCTTTTCACGGTATCTATTTTCAGAATCTGCGAGCAAAAGACAATCAATTATTAACTTGATGAGAATTCATAAGAAACAAAAAAAATTAGTAAAGAAGAGCAGTTAGTAACCTTCTCTGTCAGTTAGAGAAAGAGAAGAAATTCTATCATTTGAGAAGCTATTTAAGGAATTGTTAAGACGCTCAAGAAGGGTATCATTATCCAAGGCATTAGGAAATGAACGAAGAAGGGTAGCTTCATCAGAAAGACCATAAATGTCTGCAAAAAGGATCGTTTAAATAAGATAAAACAACAGGATGAATGAATAAAGAGAAAAGAGAAAAGTAACATACCGTAAAGATGATTATTAACTTGCTGAAGACTAGAAATTTTGTTCTTATACGAGGAAGAATCAATTTCTAATTGTCTATTTTTCTCGCGAAGACCTTTAACTTCAGCTTCCAATCTTCATTCTTTTTGCAAAATTGAAGATTCTTCTTTTCAAGATTTTCACGTCTTCTCTCTAGATCTGAGGCAACAGCAAAAGAAGCTTTTCCAGCCTGCGAAAAAATATAAAAAATATTAATATAGAAAGAAATTTTTAATTATAACAATGAAGAAGTAAAAGGATAAAAATATACCAGACTATTGAGAGAATGCAAAAAATTGGGAGTGACTGATCTAGAAACTCCACGAAGAGAGCTATCACCATCCAGTAAAGGAACCTCACAAAGGGTAGCGAGAGATTTGCAGGTATCTGCGAATTTTCTATCTCACATTCCTTGTAGAGAATCACAAAAGAGGCCAGATAACGTAGCCATAGAAGATTCAGGTGGAGAATCTTCACTTGCAGCAATATCATCGTTGTCCTCATCACCCTTATCACTTTCATAATTTTCGTGAGGAGGAATATTTGAAGGGGAAGAAGAACGAACTTTCCTTTTATTTGGAGGAGGACCAGTTGATTTTTCCCTGCGAAGAGCACCTTTACCTTTATCACCAATGTTCGCAACATCAGCAGATTCTTCTACTTCAGCAATAATCTTCACACACAGATAGAAATAAGAAATGGAAGCATGGAATTAACAGTACTATTTAAAATCATAAGAGAAAATTTATTACCTCATATGTGTATGAGCGAAGAGCTAACAGAGTACTAGATTTCCCAGTCCTGTTATAGCTATCTTTCAGTTTTTGGATCTGCGGAATGTCGCAAGATTTAGCGAACAGAATAGAAAAAATCAATAAAGAAATATAAAATGAGTTAAAGGGGAAAAACATACCTCCTTCTACTTCTCAGGCCAACAGAAAACCCAAGGTTGATAAGCAGCGAGATTCGCAGGAAGAATATTTGACCCAGCAATGTAGGGTCCTTTTAGCATTAAAGGAAAAACAAACCATTTATCATCTTTGGATTGGCGAGGAGTTGTGTTTTTACCATAATTCCAATCAATATCTTGCATAAGAATTTTGGCTTCATCAATGTTATCTTTCCTTTTTAAGCGAATACCCCAGCGAGTATTCTCTTTCTTCATGGAGATAAGTTCATAGTTCTCAAAGAAATTCGCTACTGTATACTTCTCAGCAACTATCTCTAGGTTTGCGAATTTAGGATCCCCAAGTTCTTTGGAGTACAGAGATCCTCTACGAGCACCACGATTAGCGAACTCTAGCATCAGACGGATGCAATCCCCACTCAGTTGGAAGATGGCTCGCGAAAATCCCGAATGAGCGAGAATTTCATAAAATAAAGGAAGATCTGGGTTATAAAGAGGAATAGGGAGACCTGCGAGAATCTGACCTAGCGAAATTATGATTGATTGATCATCACAATATTGATCAGAGAAAAGCTTGACAGAAAGAATTGATTTGGCATTCTCACCAGGAATGGTGGAGAGTGTGAAACCTTTATCAGCAAGATCTTTTTGGACATCTTATAAATTCTTCTCATATCTATGACCACTTGGAACCATGTTTGAATATAGAGTATGGGAAGTATATAAAATAAAATGGAAGAAAAAATTACAGCAGCAGAATTTGCAGAAGGATAACAGAGTTGCAGAGAGAGAGAATAAAAACAGAAGAGAAAGTAAAAACAAAAGTGGACAAAGGGGGTAAGAAGAGTATATAAAGGAGATTTTTTACTCGAAGAAATAAACCCATTAAGAACGACGACGTGAGCGGTTGAAAGCAGCGGTTACAGAAGCGTGTCAGAATAAATGGAAGAGAGAGTACATGTGATAAATGTAGAACATGAAAAGATGAACAGCTGCGGCATTTCTCACATCATTCTCTACTTTGCAGAGAGATATGAGAAGAGGCAAGATGTAGGATCAGAATCTCGCATGCAATGTTTCAGCAAATTATCGTGACCAGTACAATGCGTCGCAGAACAACTTCAGAAATGATAAAATAAATGACGTCAGCTAAGATCATGAGAAAGATATGATAATCCTGCGAAAATTAGAGAGTTTGCGAAATTAACATCTGTAAGGTTGCGAGAATGTCGCAAACCGTACCCGAAAATAAGGGACAGATTAGTTGTCATCCACTATGTATTTCCTTATAAATAGTCGTTCGAATTGTAAAGAGAGAGAAGTTTTTTCTGAGTAAGAATCAAATAAAGAGGAGAGAGAAAAAGTTTAGAGCAGAGATCATTTTTGAGTTCTTTATCTTTTCTTGTAAGAACATCCAAAGATCAATCAATAAAATTAAGAATATAAACCTAAAATGAGTTGATCAATGATGAAATCACATGAATAGTGTAGTGTAGGATTTCCTGCAACTACACCCAGAAGATCAAACCTAAGACATGCTCAAGGGGTATGACGCTTCAACACTCAAGAAGCCTTCAAATTGTACTCCCAATTAAAGAGTACACCTTTGATAATGGCGCCTCTGGCTTCAACACAAATATCTCGACAGATTCAACACCAGCACGATCGACACTACATTCGATAAGTCTTCATTATCTCATTATAAGACTTCTGAAGCAGATGCAACATCATTCATACATGAATGTCACCAACTCCTTCAACATACACTGGGCAACTTGAGAACGGAGATTTCTGCTGATATCTTCCACAACAACGTGGATTCACTTACAAAGCCGCTTCACGATACAGTCATGCTTTCAAGAGCACTCAGGTTGAACTCCCAGTATACTGGATTCTCAACTCAGTTCGTCAAATATAAATGCTCACTAAATGGAGGAGCAACGAATAATCACGGTTCCAGCCTTTTCGATCTCTGGAGCAGCTCTGGACATAACATCGACATCAACAAGGATATCTGGTGAAAATCCTTCCATGGTCTCAGCATCAATAAGGATGTATGGAGAAAACTCAATCGTGATCTTAGCATCAACAACGGGAGAAACATCCTCATGACATGGCTTCATCAACTTATCATTCTCTGAAGTGTTACACATGAAGCGGACTTCTCCAAGCAATAATAATTCATATCAAGATATCTAGACGTGAAAACACATTAGCATGAGCATCTTCCGAAAGCTTGCATGGTGGACGGTCACAAGCCAAAGTCTTCTACAAGATGTTCTACAGATAAAGTACAACATACTTCAGACCATGGGTTTACAAAAACGTACCAATGAGTGAATAATAGGACAATACTTCCTAAACAAAAGATGTTCGTCTATGTCTCTTCTACAACATACCAAAAGGGCGCATCAATCGGACATACGAGCTAAAATATATGGTCTTTACTGTCAGGTCTACGAGATCTTAAAATCTGTACAGGATTACAAATTACAAATGTGCACGCCTCGTTGGATGACTTCTACAACTCCAAATTTAGTGATTCTTTTCTCATGTGATAACTCAATCTCTTAGCTTCAAAAGTTGGGGTCAAGCATCGAATTCCGACGTCGTATGAGGTTTCTACAGCTTCCAGAGCATACAACGCGCAAGTAGAGATTCGTGGACGGGATTCATAACTTCCACAGTCGATCGGTGTCCACTAGGTCTTTTCGCTAAGTCCTTCATCAAGGTACCTCCAACTTCGACCACCTAGGTATTTACATCGATTTTTCTACCCGGGTCCTCTATCTAGGTCTTGACAGAAGAAGGGAAAACGAAAGAGGGAGATTCAACAATATACTGGGAACTGTCGGTCCACCGATCATGACGATCAATTTCACATCCCAACACTTGTGGTGTCGGGATCTCCAGTGCTAATCATTCATCATAAAAGGAATGCTACCACCGGGACATGAAACCATAGTCATTACATCATTCCCTCTTGAGAGCAACCTCAGTTATGGTCGCATGACCAGGGTTTCAGAAGTAATGTTTCTATGACTGACAGAAACAAGGTGGTAATCAAGCACCATGCTCATGTGCCAATCAAGGAGTCCTGATCTCAATTGAATCAATGACATCAATCCTTCACCAATCGTTCAAGACACAAGCGAATGGTTTAAAGACGCAACATGAGTGTTTTACAACAAGCCCGTCTGAAATAATTTTATGCTGTCCTGTACAAACCGACGAGCTGGGAGAAATTGGTGAATAATATAGGTATGGGTCATATACCATTCTCTTCGTATGGATGTCCTCTACAACATATCCAAAATTCACAACAATTGGAGAAACGAGCGAAGAGTTGTGGCCAAAACATTGGACCCCATGCCAGCTGTAAATTTTCTGAAGGTTTCCTGGAAGTTTACTGTTTCGTCGATTTCGGATCCTAAACAATATCTAAACTCAAAAAGCTTCTTTGAGAAAGCTTGGAAATTTCCTGGGCTTGGGGATACACATGTAGATGTCGAAAATACGCCCCCAAACGAAGATTCTACAGCGTTTTTACTAAAGGCTGAAGTCTGAAATTTCCTGGTGACGTATTTCAGCAAAATTACTCGTGTATTCACATGGGTCTTCATTCATTCACTCACAAATCAGCAATTTCATACTTCTACGAAGAGGTCACAAGAGATATACTTACTAGGGGAGTCTTTAAACCATTTGAGGGTTCGGCAATGTTGGAATCTCCGTTGGCAACTCCGTTATCTTCATTCGGTTCGGGATTTTGGGAACTCTCCATATTCTCATATCCCAAAGAAGAGCACGCTTCATCAACATAATGCTTATATACCATGATTTCTTCCTGGGTTCGTCAACAACAATTATTATTATGTCATTCAAGGAGATGCCACGATCACGTGCACGAAAAAGGGTACTTACATCGACTTCTTCATTAGTGCTGGATTCATGAATTGTTTACCCGAGAACAAGTTGAAGACCGTCAATCGATGGAGCAAAAGTCTGAAAAGAAGTAACAAACCTTGATCTCATGATCCTAATTACACTGGTAAAGTCATGACACAAGGAGCGGCTGGGGACTGCACGTCATTTGCTAACACCCTATAGTCCTTACTTCTGGGTTCTCCGCTCCCGTAGATTTTCCTCCATTTCCATGGAGTCTACATTGATCCTGGATCTCACTACACGATCATCCTATGGTAAAGCCAACGGAATAACCAGGAATACAACTCAGTATGAAGGATCTCTCACCACTCAGAGCACATCGTTCATACAAAGCGCAGGATTCGACAGAACAATGAATCATGGATTAAAGGTACTCACAACAGCGTCTACAAAAATGGTAATCCTCCACTCTTACCTATTTACGTTTCACGAACTTAGTGATAATAACGTAAAACCCTCGAAAAACTTGCTCGCCTCTTCAAACTTGCCAAGATGAGCAAAATTCATTATTTAAAACCAGCACCTGAATTTTACATGAAACTATGAATAATTCACATAACCTTTCATATGAACATTCGCTGGTTTTCTACATGTGTGCATACACTATAATATCGCCAAACTCATACAGATATTATTTCACCATGTATAATTGTCTACTTTCAACAGTTGTTCAAAATCAAAACATGATTTTACAAAATATGTAAATACTTAACGTGAAACCCATGTAAATTTGAAAAATATATCTACATACTTTTTCTCCTTCGCGCGAGCATCTGTCTTTAAAGCGAGAGTATATTTTCAAAAATTTGTGAATGCTCACATATCGAAAATAAAAATTTTCATGAAAGCTCATAGACAAAAATTTTATTAACAGACGCACGTCTTTTAATAAAAAAAAACTTTTCTCTCGTGCGAGCATTCACCTTTGGAACGAGAGTTTATTCCATTTTGTGAAATCTCACAAAGATAAAATTTTGGTTTTCGTGAAAGCTCATAAACAAAACTTTATATCATTAGACTCAAGTGTATTTTGTTTGTTCTTTAAACTAATGAACAAACGAGCGTCTATTCCTAAAATAAGGATTTCCTTATTGGGCCCGGCCCGCGAATCCTAATCGACCAAGGACTCGTCGTCCAAATCAGTGGTTCAGCACCAATTTATGTTCATCAAGCGACGCTCTAATCATGACATTGAAGCCTTTATCAAGTCTTGGTTTGCTCATGCTCTCGAAATCCGGTAACGTCCCAACTTACGACTAAGTTCAATTACTGGTATTATTATTTATTGCCGGAAAATCACCATTTAATACTGACTGAGGAACACAGCTTTCCTCAGTAAGCAGGGGACTTAATGTAGATGATGGATTTTCGACAAGGGCTAAAATCGTAAACTCATAATTATACGAAGCTCTGATCCAGCAATCAGACGTGAGTATTGAGACACGGATCTCTCATCGAATTCTCAACGGAGAGTACTTTCTCTCAGAGTACATGTAGATATGTAGTCTCACGACTGGACAACGGCATATCTCATGAATACTGAATTCCCAGAATAATATATTATTGCTCATATTCCATGGTTGAATCCACGACTGGTCCCATGGAATGGCAATAACAATTGCTCATATTGCATGGTCGAATCCACGACTGGTCCCATGGAATGGAAATAAACAATTGTTCTGATTTTATGATCGAATCCACGGCTTGATCTCATAGAATGACAATAACAATTGTATTATCTCATTACTCCGATTTCATGATCGAATCCACAACTGGTCTCATAAATGGTAATAGATAAATTTTAATTACTCCGATTCTATGGTCGAATCTACGATCCCATGGAATGGTAATGCTCACTTTATTATTCTGAATTCGTAGTCGAATCCTCAGCTGGTCCTATGAATTAATAATAAACATCTTATTACTCAGTTTTGTGAATTATTCTCCACTGAATTCCACAATTAGTAATAAATAACCAACAACCTGGCGTCTGAGCTACCTCTAAGTAAGCCCCGATTCAAATGGTGAAAGTGTATTCAACGACGATACACTAACAGTCACCGCATGAACGAGTATTTAAAAATACAACGAAACGATGAACCTATGTAAAATAGGGAAGAAAATAATAAATAATTAAAAATATTGACCAAGGTGCTGGGAGCACGGACACACGACCGACCGACCGTGTCGTGGTCAGTTCCACACCAATTTTTATATTTTTAATACATTTTTATTATTTTCCATGATTTGATGTGTAGGATCAGAATCTCGCAATGACAATGTTTCAGCGAAATTATCAATGACACGGCACAACAACGTCGCAGAACAATTTCGGAAATGATAAAATAAATGACGTCAACTAAGATCACGAGAAAGATATGATAGTCCTGCGAAAATTAGAGAGTTTGCGAAATTAACATTTGTAAGGTTGCGAGAATGTCGCAGACCATGCCCGAAAATAAAGGACAGATTAGCTGTCATCCACTATGTATTTCCTTATAAATAGTTGTTCGAGTTGTAAAGAATTAGATCTTTTTTGAGTAAGAAACAAGTAAATAGGAGAGAGAAAGTCTAGAACAGAGATCATTCTTGATTTCTTTATCTTTTCTTGTAAGAATATTCAGATATTGATAAATAAAATTAAGAGTGTAAACCTAAAAATGAGTTGATTAATAGTGAGATCGTATGAGGGGTGTAGTGTAGGATTTCTTGCAACTACATAATGGCGCTAGAAACAGGGAAATTGAAGATCGAAAGTTGAAGATTGTTGTTGAGAATATTCAAATCAAGAAAATGATTAAATAAATCAGTGAATCAGTTAGAAGAAAGATGAATAGAATTAATGAAGATGAAAAAAGATTGGAGTGCAATATGATAACAAAAACGATGATTAATGAATTCCATGAAAACATCAAAGGAAGAATACATAAACGAAATTTTGAAGGAAGGAAAGTTATGGCGGTAGAATAGACATCACCCTTGAAAGATTGGGAAAAGCAAAAAATTACATTCATGGCGGCAGAAATACCAAAAGAAAATTTGAACCACACATCTCCGTTGGTTATCACAGTGCCTATTACGCGAAAAAAGAAGGAGACAACGACAAAATCCACAGGAGAATGGATATTGAACAGAACTTTAATCGATACAGGAAGTTCAGTGGATATAATATTTTATCACGCATTCCGGGGAATGGGATTTAAAGATGAAGAAATGTCCAGTTCAACATATTTTGTTCACGGCTTTGGAAAATCCACAACAAAACCTAAAGGAGATAGTGGTACGAATTCCACTTGGAGAAATCGAAACACATGTAACGTTGTGCGTGGTGGATATGGAATCGCCATATAATATGTTATTAGGAAGACCATGGATACATGCGATAAAAGTTGTGGTATCAACGTTGCATCAATGTATTAAATTCCCCACACCAAATGGAATAGGTGAAATCAGAGGAGATGTTGACAATGCGAAATTATGTCATCAAATTGAAGTAAAGCATTATGAAGGACAAGCAAAAAAGAAACAATTTCGCAGAAAGTTGGCAAAGGAAGCAAAGAAAGAAGAAGAATTTAGAGTATATATGATAAGGGCAAAAGAAGGCAAAGGAATACCCAGCGAAATTTCGGAAGAAGGAGAAGGACCTATGAAAACAATAAAAGAACCAACACCAATGGGAGAACCTAAACCCAGTTACACTGCCGCAGAACCAACAAAAAAATAAACGTTGGGACTATAGAGAACCTCTAATATTGAGAATTGGAACCAAAATGGATATGGAAGAAGAAGAAAGAACTGTTAACTTGTTGCGAGAATATAAAGATGTTTTCGCAGGAAGCATGGATGAGATACCGGGAATAGATCCATCAATTGCATGCCACAAGTTGGAGATTAACAAAAATGTGAGACCATTTAAACAGAGAATAAGAAAAATTGCAACAACTTACCATTCCCAAATAGAAGAAGAACTACAGAAAATGCTTGAGGCGGGAATCATAAGAGAAGCTAAATACCCAGAATGGATAGCGAATATGGTCATTGTCCCAAAGAAAAACAAAGGAATCAGGATTTGCATAGATTTCACTGATTTAAACAAAGCTTGCCCCAAAGATAGTTTTCCGTTACCAGATATTCCTCAAATGGTGGAATCCGCAGCGGGAAATGATAGGGTATCATCTTTAGATGGGTACAAAGGGTATAACCAAATCCCTCTCGCTGAAGAAGATCAAGAACATACTGCTTTCTTTCCCCAGAGGTTTATATTGTTACACGAAAATGCCATTTGGTTTGCGAAACGCGGGAGCGACATACCAAAGAATGGTAGAGAAGGTGTTCGCAAAATGGATACACAAAACATTAGAAGTATACGTGGATGACATGTTAGTAAAGAGTAAAGAAGCTAAAGACCATGTACAAGACCTGAGGGAAATTTTTGAACAAGTGCGGCAGTATAACATTAAATTGAATCCTGAGAAGTGTACTATTGGAGTTGCATCGAGAAAATTTTAGGCTACATTGTATCAAAAGAAGGAATACAGGTTGATCCAGAAAAAGTGCAAGCAGTTCGTGACATGCCAACACCAACAACAATAAAAGATGTACATAAGTTGAATGGGATTCTAGCTTCGCTGGGGAGATTCATTTCGCGATCATCAGACAAATGCAAATATTTTTTCGATATACTCAAGAAGGGTGCGAAATTTAAATGGACTGATGAATGTGAAAAAGCTTTTCAAGGAATCAAAGAACATCTTATGAATACAACTATTTTACAAAAAGCAAATCAGGAGAAGAATTATTGATCTATCTTGCGACGACGTCGCATGCATTAAGTGTGTGTTATTGCGAGTAGACAGGAGTGGAGAAACCCATTTATTACATTAGCAAAACTTTTAATACTGCTGAGAAGAATTACTCAAAGATTGAAAAGTTAATCTTAGCATTAGTTTATGCATCATTTAAGCTCCGCATATACTTTCAAGCACACAAGATAAAGGTATTAACAAAAGTACCAATTGAATCAGTGATGAAGAATTCTAAAAGATCAGGAAGAGTGGAGAGATGGAATGCACAAGTAGGCCACTTTGATATTAAATATGAAATTTTGTCTTCACCAAAATCACAAGTTGTTGCAGATTTCTTGGCAGAATTTCCTTAGAAGATGAAGCAGTAGAAGAAATGATGGATGTAGAAGAAGAACATGGAGATCCAAAAGATTATTAACAGAACCAAATAGATGGGAGATATTGGTAGATGGATCATCAAATGGAGAAGGAAATGGAGTTGGAATTGTTTTAATTTCGCCAGAAGGAATAAAATGGCTTTTTCATTCAGATTGGAATTTGCATCCACTAATAATGAAACAGAATATGAAGCTGTGATACATGCCTTAAAATTCGCAATAGAAATGAAACTAGAAAATGCCAGGATCACTAGTGATTCGCAGCTAGTTATTCGCCAAATAAAGGGAGAGTATACTACAAATGAACCATCCTTGAAGAAATACAAGAAGCTGGTTGAAGAATTGTCAGCGAAAATCCCAAAAATAAAATGGAGGCACATTTCAAGAAAGGATAACAGACTCGCAGACGCTTTTGCTTTCATCTCAAGCATGATGACAGATCCAACTGCGAGATGCATAAAAATACAAACACTTCTGTCACCATCAATCAATAAAGAAGAAGAAGACGTGGACGTGATGATAATAGACAATGAAGAAGAAGAACAAATGAAATATCGCAGACTGGAGAATGGAACTTCATGCATATTTGGCGAAAGGAGAAACACCAAGAAATAGATTGGAAACACACAAGTTAAAAAGCCGTGCAACGAATTATGAATTAAGAGATGGGTTGCTATACCGAAAATCCTTTAATGGACCATCACTCAGATGTTTGACACGAGAGGAAGGAGAAAAGGCTAAAAATGTTACATAGTGGGGATGCTGGCAATCATAGTGGAGGAAGATCTTTGGCACATAGAGCAAAAATGCAAGGTTATTACTGGCCATATATGCATGAAGATGCAAAACAAATATCAAGACGTTGCGAAGATTGTCAGCGGCATGGAAAGAAAATACATGCACCTGGAGCACCATTGTCATCTTCAACCAGTGTGTGGCCTTTTGGAAAGTGGGGCTTAGATATTGTGGGGCCATTTTTACCAGGATCTGGACAAAGAAGATACTTAATAGTCGCAACAGATTATTTCACAAAATGGACAGAAGTGAAGGCAGTACAACATATTCGCGACAAAGATATCTTTACATTCATATTCGAAAATATCATTTGCAGATTCGGAATTCCTGCACAGTTGGTATCTGATAATGGGAAACAATTTGAAGGACAGAATATAGAAATGCTACTTAATGCATTCAAGATAAAATGTGGAAAGTCTACTCCTTTGTATCCACAAGCTAATGGGAAGTAGAAGCAACAAACAAAACAATTGCAGATATATTAAAGAAAAATTGGAAGGACATCACAGAGCATGGTGCGAACAAGTACATAATGCAGTATGGGCTTATAACAACTAGAAGAGAAGAATGTCACCTTTTTTTTAACATACGGAGTTGAAGCGGTGTTACCAACAGAAGTTGTTATTCCGACAACAAAAAGAGAAGCTTGGGAGAAAAATCTTAGTGCGGGCTTGATTTTAAATAAACTTGATGAATTAGAAGAAAGAAGAGAAAAAGCTTTACAACATACGGAGAATTATCAGCAAAGATTAGCCCGAGAGTATAATAAACGTGTCAAAATACGCGAATTTCAACCAGGAGATTTAGTTCTGCGAGAAACACCAATGTATCAGCGAGAAAATGGAGGAAAATTAGCGAAAAAGTGGGATGGACCTTACATCATAAAGGAGATAGTTGGAACAGGAGCTTATAAATTAATGGATCCAGAAGGAAGAGATGTTGGTCATAGATTAGACAGACCATGGAACAGGTTGTACTTAAAAAGATATTATCCGTAAGAAGATTTGAGAAGTTATGGATTCTGAAAGAATAGTTGCAAGATTATTCATATCAAAACAAGATCATGATGTGTGAAATTTTCGCAGAAATAATCACAGAACAATGACATAAAAGAAAGGGGCGAATAAAGCCCATCCGGGAGAGGCACCTTGGATTCTCAGCTTAAGCATATGACTTGGGTTGGGCGACTAAGGTAATAAGGACTCTCCCAAGGAGTGCATATATGATCAAGGCGCCGAGGTACACGGTTGATTCAAGAGTGTCAGGGACGTTTGAAGCGTACCTTGCCATTCTTGACAAGTCTTGGCTTATACTGCACTCGGCCTGAAGAAAACCCCACTTAGGGTGCAGTCTTGTAACCATAAGCCCTATAGGTAAAAGGGATAAGAGGCTGCGAAAACAACTGGTTTTTGTTAAGACTGGATGGGAGGAGCTAACCTTGTATGGTAGAAGTACGCCTCCTTGAAGGGGCAACCAGGGGGAGATAAGGGCGGCACCATCCATTAGGGAGATGATGAGTGTATTAAGACGTAAATGTCATGAGGCTTTTTATTCGCAAGGATATTAAGGCTTGTCATATTTGTGCAACAATCCTGAAGAGGCAATAATACAAAAGAAAAGGATAAGACGAGATCAATGGGTTTTCGCATGAAAGTGCGAAGACGTCCTGCGATTTCGTCGCAAGACGGAAATGTCATGGGACTTTATTTTCGCAAGAATATTTAGGCATGTCATATTGTCGCAATATTCCTGAAGAGTCCATAATACAAAAGAAAAAGTTAAGGCAAGATCAATGGGTTTTTGCATGAAAGTGCAAGGACGTCCTGCGATTTTGTCGCAATGACAAGAGGTGGCATAATAAGACCTTTAATTAGGAAGGAAAAATAAGACCATATGATCAAAAAAAATATTTATAAGTATTCGTAATAGATTATTTTATTTTTTTTGCAAGAAAGATAATGAGAGGCAAGTATGGGAATCAATACACGAGAAGCATTATCTTTCTCATCAACAAAATATTAAAAGAAAAAGTTGACTCCAAAGTTGGTTGAAAAATGTAACTCGCAAAAGTGATAAAAATAAGACAGTTCAAGAAGACAAAGCTAAATAAGAAGCTCAAGCTTCAGTATTAATTTCAATAGCAGGAGATAACAGAAATTCTTCGCAAATATTCTCGCAATCCTCTCCTTCATTTTGGTTTTGATCTTCTCCTTGACTAGCATCTTGATTATCGCCAGCAATTACTTCTTCAGGAGAAATTTCTTTCTCCTTCTGATTAACACCAGCAGATGCTTCTATAGAAGGAACCTCTTCTTCATCTTCTAAGAAATTATCCTGTGCACCGCTTTCGTAATCATAATCACTATCAGCAGGACGAGGAACTTCGTCATCATCTACTTCTAAAGGATCAATTGATGTAGGAGGAAGAGAGTTGGAAACTAAAATGTCATTTATAAGGACTTCATCCCGGAGATGAACTTGGCGAAGAAGTGCTCTCTGATGATTCCTATCTTGAATATCCTTAAAATAAGCAAGATAATCAAGTCTTCTTTCTGCTCGGTCGTGAGAACCAGTAAGGGTAGAGACGAGCAATGCATTTTCTTTGCGAATTTTGGCATATTTAGCCTCCAAAACAGAAAGGGAAGAATGAAGATTCTTCTCAGACTCTGCGAAAGATAGAATACAAAATTATGTTAAGATAAGGAATTCAAAGAGATATGACAAAGAAAAGATAATTAAGGCAGTCAAACTATTATGACTACCTTCCTTTTGCGAAATAAGGTGTTGAATCAAGGACATACAACTATTCTCCCAACGTTCCATTGCGTAATCAAATTTATCTCCAACTAAACCTTTAAGTCGAGACTGAATATTTTTCTCTTTAGAAATAAGAAAGGCATTTTTCTTCGCAAGAGAAGAATAAGATTCTTCTAATTTGGAATATTGTTCTTTAAGCTGATTCGCCTTTATACTTAAAGTTATTCTACCTTGAATGAGTGTATTTCTTTCAGCGATAGATGACTCTGTTACTTCTTTAAGTTCATTTCTCAAAGAGCGAAGAGATTGCTCTTGGTCATCACATACTTTTTGAAGAATACTAAGTTGTTGCGGATATATCGCCATCTTGTTTAAATAAGTTCTCTTCTCTTGGGACAAGGTTTATTCTCATCTGATAAAGTTTCCATCCCTAAATTATCTTTAGTTAAAGAATAAAAAAGACGAGATACTTCATTACTTAATAAATCTTGTGTTTGAACTAATTGGGTATTTTCATTGGTAAGATTATTTTATATGATCAAGAGAATATGAATAGAGGTTATCTAATTGGTTATATTGATCCATCAAGATTTCTTTATCAACACGGGCTTCGTCAACAGCAGATTCAAATTGATATCTCTCCATTTTTCGTTTCTGGTTTAAAGCTTAACATGCGAAAGATGGATTTCAAGGATAATTAAATATGGGAAGGATAAAACCATTAAAAAGGCAAATTAAAGACACAGATAAGAAAATCATACCTCTCAATTCATCATTCTTCTTGCGAAGATTGTCACGATCCAGTAAAACATTCTGAAGTTTCTGATTTTCGAGACGAAGAGCATTACATTCTTTTTCCAAAGATGTCTGCGAAGCAGCTCTGTCAGAACCCAAATGCTTGCTCATAATTTCGCAAACATTAGACTTGATACGATCAATAGAAGACTTCTTGACATCATCCAGAACTTCAGATAAAACTTTGAAGGCAATATTTATCCCCTCCACGGTTTCTTTCGAAAGAGGAAGAGACTTAGGTAGAGAACTGGTGGAGATAGAAGGTTGAGAAACATTCTCAATGGGAAGAGAAGAGGTTTCATTCACAGCAGGATCAACAAGAGGAGTTTCAATCATTGAGAGGTCAGCTGAAGAAATGAAGTCTGGGGCAGCTTTGTCGCGAATTGGAGATAAAGGTTTATCTTGCGAAGATGTCGCAGAATATTTAGAAGAGATGAGTAAATGGAAGGGAACAGAAGTTGGAACAGTTTTAAGGTGGCGAGATTTCTTGGGAGGTTTATTAACATCTTTATCACCCTGCGAATTACAATCCAGATAAGAAACAGAGGCAAAAAAATTGTTATTATAAAAGGATAGTGTTTCTTACTACCTTCTCATTCGCAGACTTTCTTTTATGCGCAACAACCTTATGCTGCGACTTGGGAATGTTAGGGTTCTGAACTGTAAATCTAGTGTTGGAAGCGCTTTTGCTGAGATAACAAGAGTATGGGAATCACATAAACAACATCAAATAAAGCAATAAACGAGATCAGCAAAACTCATAAAGAAGAAAAAACAAAACTAACCTTGATGAATCCATGGAAGATAATAGCAGGGAGATTGTTTCGAAGAAAATTATGAACTATGAAGATTTGCAGAAGAAATAGTATAAAGATGAAGAAGAACTTAAAAAGATTGAAGAAGAAAGAAGAAAAGTTGCAATAATGGAATTTGCAGAAGAACGATGAAGTTGCAGAGAAGATAAAAAGAAATAAGAAGAGAGTGAAAAGGAATATATATAGAGGGAACTTCTCCTCGAGAAAATAAACACGATTAATACGGAAAGATATAAGCGGTTAAAAAGTAACGGTGACAAAAGACGTGTCGATAAATAAATGGAAGAAAGAATACGTGTGATAAATGCAGAATATGAAAAGATGAGCAGATGCGGCATTTCTCACATCATTCTCTACTTTGCAGAGAAGATATGAGAAGAGGCAAGATGTAGGATCAGAATCTCGCAATGACAATGTTTCAGCGAAATTATCAATGACACATCACAACAACGTCGCAGAACAATTTCAAAAATGATAAAATAAATGACGTGAACTAAGATCACGAGAAAGATATGATAGTCCTGCGAAAATTAGAGAGTTTGCGAAATTAACATTTGTAAGGTTGCGAGAATGTCGCAGACCATGCCCGAAAATAAAGGACAGATTAGTTGTCATCCACTATGTATTTCCTTATAAATAGTTGTTCGAGTTGTAAAGAAGGAGATCTTTTTTGAGTAAGAAACAAGTAAATAGGAGAGATAAAGTCTAGAACAGAGATCATTCTTGATTTCTTTATCTTTTCTTGTAAGAATATTCAGATATTGATAAATAAAATTAAGAGGGTAAACCTAAAAATTAGTTGATTAATAGTGAGATCATATGAGGGGTGTAGTGTAGGATTTCCTGCAACTACATGATGAAAATTCTCTCGTTTGATCAAATCTCCTTCGTCTCGAGGAAACTCCTCGGTTTCATGGTATTTTCATAAATCCGTAAAAAATAATATAAAATTAAGGAAATGAGTGTGGGGCGTGACCATTGGCCAATCGGCCATGCCTTGGTCCCAGCCGGCCCCACACCTCACGGTTTCTTATTATTTTATTATTGTTATTATTATTTCTCTAATTTCATGAAAAAACTCCTTGATTTCATGGTATTTTTGCACAAATCATCAAATAATAAAATAAAATAAAATAATGAAAACTTGTGGGACCGGGCCCCTAGACGGCCGGCCATGCCCTAGCCGGTCCCACACGCCCCTTTGTTTTATTATTTTATTATTAGTTTTCCTTGAATTCATCAAATTTCTTGATTTTATGGTATTTCTCTCAAATTAGGAAAAATTCCCTCAATTCATCAAAAATACATGAAAAATACACAAAAATTAGGGAAACTCGTGGGACCGGGCCCAAGCCGGCCGGCCATGCCTTCCACGGTCCCACACTCTCTTATTTTTATTATTTTAATATTCTTTGCTTCCTTGAACTCATGAAAACTCCTTCAATTCATGGAAACTCTCTAAATTCATCAAATTTCTCAAAAATTCATGAATTTTCATAAAATCATCAAAATATTATAAAATTAAGGAAAAGGCACCACGGGACCGTGGTCACGACCGGACGACCATGCCTTGACCACGGAGGTCCCACGCCTCCTCATTCCTTATTTTATAATTATTTTCTATCATCTCATGAAGTTTCCCTCGTTTCAGCAAAACCCTAATTTTGGCATATTTTCTCGAATGGACGCTCAATTGCACGCCAGAAAATATCAAAATTCTCAGGACTGAGATGCGGACGCCTTGGGGACGCGAGCACGTTATCTTGACCGACCAAGATTAGCTCTTTGTCTCACGGAAGCCGGTCCCATCAATTTTCATAGTTTTGACCTAATTTGCACAATTGCACGTATTAGGTCCAAAACTCTTCCAAACACTTTGGATTTTCATGAAGTGATCATCAGGCGGTCACGTGACTAACCAGGGCCGGTTTCATGACCCCATGGTCGGTCTCTCACTCCGTCATAATTAATTAGGTTTTCTCACCTAAGGCTCAGACGAGCATTTTCGAATAAATGATTAAACCAGCATTTAATCATTCTTTCACCAACAAATCGTCAACTCTTCAGGAGTTCTTTGTATTTTCTCACGTGAGCATATGTAAACTACATGGTTGATCCACGGTCCCATGTAGTCGCTCCCTCCTTCGTCCCATGGTTACACTTCTGACGAACCATGAATTGATCATCAATTGATCAAATTATGGTTTCTGAATCCAAGGATCATCATTCCAGATTCCAACCTTAATAATTTTACGACGACCTCATGGTCATTAATTTTATTAATTATGCTTGGTTCAACGACCAGTATTTTAATTAATATTTTTGGTACGCTGCCAATAATCCATCAGATAAGCAATACATGCTCAGACGATCAAATATTCAAAAATTCATCACATAAGCAACACTTGATCAGATGATAAATATTTGCTCAAACCAAGGAATATTGGTTCGACAATCAATATTCAACGATTCATCGAGTGAGAAATACTTGCTCACTTCATCGTAAGAATTATACCTCTATCCCATGACATGTTCAATTCATGAGTTTCAGAATATCATGTTCATCTCAACAACTACATGGACTCATCGTCCCATCAAACCACAAAGTCATCAATTGACTAACAAACGACGAGACGTCAATCGTGTCACTTTGGAGGGATATCACTTAGGGTTTTGGTCTGGTGGTCTATGGCACATGTGTTCAAACACACGATGGAATGTGAGCAAGTCGTGCAACCAAGTTGAAGAAATTCACGAGGTAGTGGGTGGAGAATCGACCAAGTCTCCACACGTTGAGCAACTGGTTTCAAACACGATCTCCACTTACACACTCCTTGATTCCATCAACTGTCACGCTTCATGGGATCATGGTGTCTACAATTCCAGAATTATTAATAAGTCTCTGAATCATGATTGAAGGACACACGAACAGAACATCATCAATATCATGTCTCATCGACAACACGAGATCATCAACTCATCAATTGAGCAACTACTCTCAATTGAGAAATTTCAATCATTCAGAGCTTATCATATTCATAATTCACACACCCACAATCTTTGATTACCATTGATTCCACACATTTCTCAGCTTCCCTCCTATTGATCAACCCATCCTCTCTTGTGACCGAATTTACTCTGGAACGGTCATTGTCTTGATTTAGGCCGGAGTACTACAGATTGATCTCTCGAATCTAAAGCAACCCCTTTGCAGCGGTGCATCTGTGTGAGGTTTAACATTTCGCTCGGTTCGAGGAGTCTCCTCCGTACGGTCGTCTCCTCAATTCCTTAAAAACAAGCAAATCGTTTTTCCCCATCTACACTCCGATTTCATGATCGAATCCACAACTGGTCTCATAAATGGTATTAGATAAATCTTAATTACTCCGATTCTGTGGTCGAATCTACAATCCCATGGAATGGTAATGCTCACTTTATTATTCTGAATTCGTAGTCGAATCCTCAGCTGATCCTATGAATTAATAATAAACATTTTATTACTCAGTTTTGTGAATTATTCTCCACTGGATTCCACAATTAGTAATAAATAATCAACAACCGGGCGTCTGAGCTACCTCTAAGTAAGCCCCGATCAAATGGTGAAGGTGTATCCAACGACGATACACTAGCAGTCATCGCACGAACGAGTATTTCAAAAATACAACGAAACGATGAACCTATGCAAAATATAGAAGAAAATAATAATAATTAAAAATATTGACCAGGGTGCTAGGAGCATGGACACACGACAAACCGACCGTGTCATGGTCAATCCCACGCCAGTTTTATTTTTTTAATGCATTTTTATTATTTTTCATGATTTGATGAAAATTCTCTCATTTTATCAAATTTCCTTCGTCTCGAGGAAACTCCTCGGTTTCATGGTACTTCCATAAATCCATAAAAATAACATAAAATTAAGGAAAGGAGTGTGGGGCGTGACCATTGGCCAACCGGCCATGCCTTGGGCCCAACCGGCCCCACATCTCATGGTGTTTTCCTCAGTTTCGTCGAAACCCTAATTTTGACATATTTTCTCGAATGGATGCTCAATTGCACACCAGAAACTATCAAAATTCTCAGGACTGAGAAGCGGACGCCTTGGGGACACGAGCATGCTATCTTGACCGACCAAGATTGGCTCTTTGGCTCACGGAAGCCGGTCCCATCAATTTTCACAAGTTTTGACCTAATTTGCACAATTGCTCGTATTAGGTCCAAAACTCTCCCAAACACTTTGGATTTTCATGAAGTGATCGTCAGGAGGTCACAGGACAACCCAGGGCCGGTTTCATGACTCCATGGTCGGTCCCTCGCCTCGTCATAATTAATTAGCTTTTCTCACCTAAGGCTTAGACGAGCATTTTTGAATAAATGATTAAGCCATCATTTAATCATTCTTCCACCAACAAATCGTCAACTCTTCAGGACTTCTTCGTATTTGCTCACGTGAGCATATGGACACTACATGGTTGATCCACGGTCCCATGTAGTTGCTCCCTCCTTCGTCCCATGGTTAAAATTCTGACGAACCGTGAATTGATCATCAATTGATCAAATTAGGGTTTCTGAATCCAAGGATCATCATTCCAGATTCCAACCTTAATAATTTTACGACGACCTCATGGTCATTAATCTTATTAATTATGCTCGGTTCAACAACCAGTACTTTAATTAATATTTTTGGTACGCTGCCAATAATCCATCAGATGAGCAACACATGCTCAGATGATCAAATATTTAAAAATTCATCACATGAGCAGCATTTGCTCAGATGAGGAATATTTGCTCTAACCAAGGAATATTGGTTTAACAATCGATATTCAACGACCCATCGAATGAGCGATACTTGCTCACTTCATCGTAAGAACTATACATCTGTCTCATGACATGTTCAATTCATGAGTTTCAGAACATCATGTTCAACTCAACGACTACATGGACTCATCGTCCCATCAAACCACAAAGTCATCAATTAACTAACAAACCACGAGATGTCAATCGTGTCACTTGGGGGGATATCACTTAGGGTTTTGGTCTGGCGGTCTACGGCACGTGTGTTCAAACACACGATGGAATGTGAGCAAGTCGTGCAATCAGTTGAAGGAATTCACGAGGTAGTGGGTGGAAAATCGACCAAGTCTCCACACGTTGATCAAGTGGTTTCAAACACGATCTCCACTTCCCCACTACTTGATTCCATCAACTGTCACACTTCATGGAATCATGGTGTCTAAAATTCCAGCAATATAAATAAGTCTCTGAATCATGATTGAATCAGCATCATCAGTATCATCAATCTCACATCTCATCGACAAACACGAGATCATCAACTCATCAATTGAGCAACTACTCTCAATTGAGCAATTTCAATCACTCAGAGCTTATCGTATTCGGAGTTCACACACCCACAATCTTTGATTACCATTGATTCCACACATTTCTCAGCTTCCCTCCTACAGATCAACCCATCCTCTCTTGTGACCGAATTTACTCTAGAACGGTCATTGTTATGATTTAGGCCGGAGTACTACAGATTGATCTCTCGAATCTAAAGCACCCCCTTTGCAGTGGTGCATCTGTGTGAGGTTTAACGTTTCGCTCGGTTCGAGGAGTCTCCTCCGTACGATCGTCTCCTCAATTCCTTAAAAACCAGCAAATCGTTTTTCCCCATCTACAGATTGGCGACCACAGTGGGAGATCATTCTCTCGGTTGCAATCTCACAATTTCACAAGATGATTGATCTCAGGTCAGGTTCAGTTACGAATCCTAACACAAACCGTGCTAGCACTAGCAACAACAACAATCAGAATATCCCGGAGACAATTCTGACCTCCAACACTGATGGTGGTGACACTACTCCTCCTCACGCCGAAGGTCATCCACTGTCCGGACGACACCCTGAAGAAGTCAGAGGAGATCCACCGCCTACCATTCCTGATCTTATCAAAGCACATGAGACACTTGCAAAGAACCAGACTGACATGGATACTACACAGAAGGAGCTGTGTAATTATCTCAAAACTCTTACTGACAAGATGTCAGAGAAGACTCAAGAGAAGGGAAAGGAGAAGGAGAAATCCTCGGACGACGGCCCTGAAGTAATTCCAATCCATACAGTAGAAGACGACGAAGTCCACAAAACTGCTGCAGACAACTCATCAGCGAAGGGATCACGAATTTCATCACTCGCGAGGATCTGGAGCACCTCTTAGAGAACCATGGAAAAGGCAAGACATCGCATGACCATCGTCATCAACCTTTATCCTGCCGCTACGCAGAGGATTCCACTCCCCAAAGGTTACGTTTCTCCAACTTTCACCTTGTATGATGGAACTGGCAATGCTCGGGAACATGTCTCTCGTTTTCTCGAAGCCTTGGGAGAACATGAACATAATCATGTCGTCCGTCTCAAGGAATTCTCAAAATCTCTGAAAGGCAGGGCATACACCTGGTATAACAGCATCACACCAGGGACCATCAACAATTGGGGAGAAATGGTTAACGCATTTTACAGGAAATACTTCTTCGTGTCAGAACAAGTCACCCTCTCCGACCTTGGAAGAATGTTTCAGAGGGTCAGTGAAAATCCCAATGATTATGTGAAAAGGTTCAGAGTCCAAGCCCTGGATTGTCATGACCCAAACGTCACGGAGCAACAACTGGTGGACTTGTGCATCAATGCATGCTCCCGGTCTACAGGGCCTTGCTAGAAAACCTTCGATTCCAGACTTTCTCAGAGCTTCACGAAGCTGCGAAGAGGTCGGCAACCACTCTGCACCCCTCTTTTAAAGAGCAAAGTCTACAAAGACTGAAGATTCAAAAGACACTCGAGGAAGCAGGCGTCTGATCAACAAGCAGTATAACCTGCAACCTTCAACAAATGCTGTCGCGGAAGGGAGTAAGCGAAAAGCAGAACCACAACACAAGCAGACTTCCTCCACCCCTTCAAAGACACACAAGAAGAGAATTCGAAAATCCCTCCTCAGCATACGGAAGATCCAGAAGCACCTGATTTTCCCTGTTCAATGGAAGAAGTTAATGAACTACTCGATGCCTGGATTCAACGGCGCAATCAAATTGCCTTATGTCAAGAAGGAACCAACTGAAGAGGCCATGGAAAATCCTCGGTATTGTCGCTTCCATAGATACGTCAGCCATCCCACGAGTGATTGCAAAATTTTGAAGCGCATATTCAAAGAAAAGGTCGAATCAGGAGAGCTCAACCTGGGGACTGAGGGGTGCACAAAAACCCCCTCCCAGTCAGAACTTTTACCATCTCTAACCTCCTGTCAAGGAAACGGTCCAATCTCTGATCGAACATGTCTGCGAGCTGTTGTATCTTTCGAAAGCTCAAAGGAAAGACATGTTTGCTGCACTGAACCACATCGTGTCCGGAAGACGTCCGCTGATCCAAGAGACTACACCGGACCTTCAGCCACACACAAAGAAATGTATGACTGGGGACTGCTCACCACAGTGCACATTAAAGGAAATGAGTTCAAGAGGGCGTTCATCGATGTTGGTACCGCCGTCAACATCATCCCTTTGAAAACTCTCAAGATGCTGGTATTACTCGACGGAAGCCACCCACGCTCCCATAGCAATCAGGGACCACGAAGGAATCTCCAGAAAGCATACGGCTTCATCACTCTCAAAGTTACGGAAAGATCGATCTGCACTGAGGCCAAGTTTTTCATAATCCGGGAAGACCCTGGATACGACATGGTCCTTGGAGAACTTGGATTCATGCTGAAAGGACAACGATGCCTTCAACACATCCTGTCATCGACAAGGATTCCGAGTCGGAAGACGAAGCAGAGGACGCACCACCGTTTGAGCATCTGGAAGAAGTAAAAACTCTGATGGGACTTACACAGAACTTGGAGATAATCCGCACACCTTTGTCAGAAGGTTTCGAGCTCAGGCAAGTCTTATTCCTCCTCTTGCTCCAATATTACCAATGTTCAAATACGCTACTATGGTCCAAGGACTTCTCCCCATGAATAATTTAGCAGTCATCAAAAGCTACGAGTGGGTAACTTCACCTCAGCAATATTACACTCAATGGTTGGGTTCAGAACTTCTTCAAATCGGTCACTCCATCGAGAGGTTTATTGCTGAAGACTTGGCTAAGCATGATCAACACTATGCTGGATACTCTCTTCCGCGCGAGTGTCCATATGGGCCACAATCGTGGAATTCCATCAAACAGGGAATTCCGAATCAGCGGAAGATATTCAAGGCACGATCGACCAAGCCTAACAAGTTTCATGAAGGGGACCTGGTTCTCAAAGCAGTTCAGCGCGGTCTTCATTCTACAAGGAACTCCAATTGGGAAGGACCATTCATGGTCGCTGAGTCCGTGGCCGGAGGATACTACAAATTGACCAACACAGATGGCAGAACCCTACCAGTAATTCACGAAAATTGGCTCAAGGCGTTTATCTGAAATTATTGGACATTTAAGGTATTGGGCGTTTGAAGCACTCATGGCGTTGGGATTTAACATTTAGGATTTTTTTCATTTGTATTTCAATTCCTCCAAAACATTTGCAATACTTGCAATCAGTATTTGAATTCAGCAATTTATCAAAATTCACTTCATATCAAAACATTTGCAATACTTCGTAAAAGAAAATCTCTATCAAATCTACAAGAAAATCCTTAACCATCAGTCAATCCAAAACCATTTAAATATCAAAACCCAAGTATAAACCTCACATTTCTCAGAAGTTCAGAAGTTCAAGAGATCAGCAAGAAAAGGCTTTCGCTCATCAGCATCCTTCAAGATTTGCAAAGCCGCCCTCTCCTTGTTCAACTCCTCGGTCAGCTTGGCAATCTTGTCCTCCTTCTCCTTCACAGCATCATTTGGAAAGGGTATGTTCTTCTCACATGAATCCTTGATAATGTTTATTTGCTTACGAAGCCATTTCACGTTGAGGCCAAGTCTTTCTGAATTCTCCAAGTTAAACTCCCAATCAAAGAGTATATCTGGAGTCACGGTATTCCTGGGTCTCGTATGCATATCACTCACGACACGCAAGATAACGCCTACTTGCATGGTTAAAGCATAAGCACGCCCAGGGTTCCTGTCAACGATCATGTGGCCAAACTTCTTCCATATCGTCTCGTACAAGCGTGCATATCCAATGGGAACGCTGAATCCACCGACCAGTTCATGATACGGGAGTGAAGTGTTAAAGGGAGGATCGAAAGCAACCCCTGCAGTTGGATATTCATACACTATTATACGGTTCTCAGTCACTGGAGCGGCTTCCACGACCAAAGCAACAGTTCCTTCGGTATTCTCCGCTGCTATGTCGGTTTCTTCTATCACTGAGGCAACAACCATCTGGTTTCCATAACAGCAGCGACCTTCTCATGGCCTCGAAGTGCAGGGATGTGTCTCTTCATCAATAACTTCGGAAGGGTTAGAGTTATCATCATTGGCTCCAGTATCCTCAACTTCGGTATTTAGCACCTAATACGAAGATTACATGAGGTTAGAGTCACGAAGCCAAAGGAGATTATGAAACACAGTATACCACAAGGAAAATCATCAAATTCATCATACTACATTCAAGGCACGAGCAAATAACATGAAAGTCATGAAAACACATTTTACGATGAGTCCGTCTGAAGAAACTGAACTCTGCCTGTACTAGAGACGAACTGGGAGCAATCTACAAGGAATCTGAGGATGGGTCATATTCCATTCTCTTCGTATGGATGTCCTCTATGACATGTCAAAATTTCATGACAATCCGATGAACGAGCGAGTAGATGTGGCCAAAATATCAAGTGCGCCAATCTGAAAAAGTTCTGGAAGTCTCCTGGAAGTTTACTATTTCGCCTTTTTCAGGCTCTGAACGTGCTCAAAACTTAAAAAGCTTCTTAAAAACTTGGAAATTTTCCGGGCTTGAATTTGCACATGCAGATCATCAAAATCCGACTCCGGACGAAGATTCTACAGCGTTTCTACTAAAAAGCTGGGTTCTGAATTTTCTGACGACGAAATTCGACTAAGTTTTCATATATTCACATGGGTTCTCATTCATTCATTACAAGTCAGCACTTTTATACTTCTATGAAGAATATACAGGATATATACTTACTTGAGGAGTCTCCAAAGTGTCCAAGGGGTTGGAATTGTCCACATCAACGACAAGAGGAACATCACTTCCATCCGGCTCCGAATCTTGGGAATTACCTCCATTCCTATTCCCAGAGGATGATTGAGTTCCAGAATTCTCCATCTCCATGACGACATCCTCCTGTACACGTCCTTTACAATCAATATTTTCATCTATGAAGCACCCATTTGAACATGTGAAGAAATACTTACAGTTTCTTCGTCACTCAAATCAGCGATTGCTTGTTCAGTAGCAGAAAATTGAAGACCTTCAAGACTTGATGGAGTAAAATTCTGCAACAAAATTAACAACGTTGGCTTCATGATTCTAATGCTAATAGCAATGAAAGTCACAGTGAGAAATATTGGGAACTCACCAAAGCACCAACTGGGGACTTTACGGTATTAGGTAACAGCTTATAACCTTTATGCCTGCCTTCTCCGCCATGAATAACCGCCTCAGTCTCTGAGAAATCTACACCGATTCGAGGTCGTATATTACGACCGTCCTGTGGTGAAATCCAGTAATATAATCAGAATACAGTTCTTATAATTTCGTGAAGATTAAAAGAAACATACCTGAGAGCATCCTGGAGACGACTTTCGTTTATCACCAGAAAGATACTTCAATCTTGGTCGACTGGAAATCATCTCAGCCGAAGGAAGATCCTTGAATGGAGGTCTGGGAAATCTTACAAAGCCACGCAAACGCCAAGTTGTGATCCCAGAATTCTACATAACCTGGGGTTACATAGGCGAATCTATCAGAACCAGGAAACCAGTAGCTACTCTCTTCCACGTGAGTATGATCCAAATGAGTCATGAGTTGCTCAACTGATGGCTTCCTTCCGTATGGTTGGAACACACTGATCCATACCCATTTGTCGAGCTGCTCTATCAATATTATACTCCTCCACTGAAAGCTCTCCAAACGTGACTGATAGCAAATGACCAGGAGTGCAACTCAACATGAAAGATCTTTCGCCATCACTCAGATGCGCACCAGACGTCAAACTCGTGCCTTCTCCAGTATTGAAAGTCATCGGCTGAGAAACATAATCAGGGACTGACACCCACGGGCGAAAATTGAACTCAGATTCTTCATCTAACACATAAAACGTATTTTAGAACGAGGCTGCTTGGTGGACCAACGCATGATCCTAGCATTATCTTTCTCAGGGAAAGTATGGCGCGCATCAGTATTCGGTCCTTGCAGAACATTACGTGGAGTAGGTGCATAATTCTTAAAATGCTCCCACATCAAAGCTTGAAGAAACATCGTGTTGGCATAACACTCAATCTTCATAGAGCCGTTCGACACACTGGAGTCTATAATCAAGGAGTCCAGGTTGTAATACAAGGAGCCTAAGAATAAACTACCTATCGGAAGTTGCTCACCTTGAGCCATCTTAATAGCAAAGGGAATCACAAAAGGCTTCAACAAGTTTCCACTGTCTTCAAAAACGTCTCTGGACAACCATAAACATAAGAAAGCAGCAATGGGTAACATACCGTCGATGGGTTTATCAGAAACCTCGTCTTTGGGCCACCAGTGTGTCAACCAGGAAGCATAGCATCCTTTACTACCAGCCTTATTCGCTTTCTCCATTGCAGCTGTCAAGACATGAGAAACGGCGGTCTCCTCATCTGAAAGATCCCCAGGAAGATTGCCCGTGATCGGGAGATGCATCAGAGCCGCCACGTCTTCCAAGGTAATGGTAAACTCTCCCCATCTACATATGAAAGTGTGAGTGGGAATGCACCAGCGAGCAAACAGAGCCACAATACCACTTGCGTCATGATAAATGAACAACTCTCCAGAAGCTTGAATAGCTCTCGTCACCTGCGCCTGGTCGAGCATAGTCCTCACATGAGGAAAACCCAACATATGCCTCGCCCAGCCGGCAAATTTCTCCAAAGGTCGTCGAGAAAGCTTAAACTCTATGATTGATGAGGCGAAGACCCCTCGTTCAAGACAAAATCGAATCACTGTCTTAGGAGTCACCAATTTCTTCTGAGTAACAGTTCTGGGATTTATCAAAAGACGATACACTGGGGATTTCAAATGTTGCTCAGCTCCTGGAATATCTTTTTCAAAGAATGCATCATCTATGTTCGGGACATTCTTAATCCCAGGGATTTCGTCTTCGTCTCCCCCAACGGAAGTTTTCCATCATGTCTCATCTCTGGAGATACCATCATCAACGCACATCTCTTCCCTCGAGGCGTCGTCAGCTTGGGAATTGGACATCTTTGCTAAGTAGCTGAAAAGGTTCACACTACATTCTACTTCAGTATGCCGTCCAGATATAAATCAAGGAAATACAAGCAAAAATGGTAACTCTTAACTCTTACCTTTTATACTTCCACTAACAATAGTGATAGTAATGCTAGAGTTAACACCTCAAAATCGTTCGTCTCTTCGAAAACTGCAAAAACGAACGAAACTTTATTTAATTTCCGAAACTGATTTTTCATGAAATCACGGACACAATTTTCATAATGTGAACATTCACACAACTGACCTATGAAGTTTACAACAATAAAATATTTCATCATAAAATATTGTCTATCTTCGAAGGTTCCTCAAAACCCACGTTTCTGATTTTCGAAAAAAACAAATTAATGCAACTTGCTACATAAATTCTCAAGATTTTATCTAATGAAAACAAATTCATGCAAATAAAATATACCATCATATTTTACACAATATATGTCACGGCTGCATATATATAAAAAATTTTTTCCTTCGTATCGTCGTTATTTGTCTTTAAAACGAAGGTTTATTTCAAAAAATATTGTGAAAGCTCACATCTCATACATATGAAAAGTTTTGTATTTACATGAAAGCTCATAAGCAAAATTTTATCACTGGACACAAGTTCATCATACATATTTTCCTTCGTGTCATCGTTATTTGTCTTTAAAACGAAGGATTATTCCGATTTCATGAAAATTCACTTCTTTTATGATAAACCTTGGTACACATGAAAGCTCATAACTAAGTTTTATCACTGGACCTAGGTTCATATAAAAAAAAATCTCTCCTAAATCAGGGATTATAGTTAGTTTTCAAAACTAACGATCGAACGAACATACGTTTTCAAAAACGAGGGTTTTTCATAAAACTCACACTAATATACACACATGTATATATATAATTCATCATGATCAAAGCATGAACAATCATGAAGGATCAATCAGCAAAAAAAAAAAAACGCACCTGGTCGGCCGGAAATTGGCCGGCGGCAACGGCGACGGCGGCGCTGGAACGCGACTTCCTGCTGCTGGCGTGATGAAGATGAGAGTGATCAAGTGTGGTCGTGTGAGGAAAAAAAAGGATTAATCCCTTTTATATCAATTTTATTTCCAAAACCTAATTTTCTAAGGATTTCCTTATTGGGCCCGACCCGCGAATCCTAACCGACCACGGACTCGTCGTCCAAACCAGCGGTTCAACACCAATTTATCATCAAAAGCTCCAATCATGACATTGAAGCCTTCATCAAGTCGTGGTTTGCTCATGCTCTCTAAATCCGGTAACGTCTCAACTTACGACTAAGTTCAATTACTGGTATTATTATTTATGGCCGGAAAATCACCATTTAATGCTGACTGAGGAACACAGCTTTCCTCAGTAAGCAGGGGACTTAATGTAGATGGTGGATTTTCGACAAAGGCTAAATTCGTAAACTCATAATTATACGAAGCTCTGATTCAGCAATCAGACGTGAGTATCGAGACACGGTCTCTCATCGAATTCTCAACGGAGAGTACTTCTCTCAGAGTACATGTAGATATGTAGTCTCACGACTGGACAACGACATATCTCATGAATACTGAATACTTTCAGTGATTATTTCTATATAGCATCACGATGGACGGCTCCTAGACAGCTTGCTCTGCTTGTATAGAGCGATAACGTCTTCAGGAACAAACAACAAGTTTACCCTGACTATATAAAGGATATGACCTACCGAAAAGCTCGTATCAGGATAATTAATGCTCCTAGACAGCTTGCGCTGCTAGTATAGAGCCACAAAGTTAATTATTCCTAATTACAATTGCTCATATTCCATGGTCGAATCCACGACTGGTCCCATGGAATGTAAATAACAATTGTTCTGATTCTATGATCGAATCCACGACTTGATCTCATAGAATAACAATAACTATATTATCTCATTACTCCGATTTCAAGATCGAATCCACAACTGGTCTCATAAATGGTAAAGATAAATCTTAATTACTCTGATTCTATGGTCGAATTTACAATCCCATGGAATGGTAATGCTCACTTTATTATTCTGAATTCGTATTCGAATCCTCAGCTGATCCTATGAATTAATAATAAACATTTTGTTACTCAGTTTTGTGAATTATTCTCCACTGGATTCCACAATTAGTAATAAATAATCAACAACCGGGAGTCTGAGCTACCTCTAAGTAAGCCCCGATTCAAATGGTGAAGGTGTATCCAACGACGATACACTAACAGTCACCGCAAGAACGAGTATTTCAAAAATACAACGAAATGATGAACCTATGCAAAATAGAGAAGAAAATAATAAATAATTAAAAATATTGACCAGGGTGCTGGGAGCACGGACACACGATCAACCGACCATGTCGTGGTCAATCCCACGCCAGTTTTATATTTTTAATGCATTTTTATTATTTTTCATGATTTAATGAAAATTCTCTCATTTTATCAAATTTCCTTCGTCTCGAGGAAACTCCTCGGTTTCATGGTACTTCCATAAATCCATAAAAAATAATATAAAATTAAGGAAAGGAGTGTGGGGAGTGACCATTGGCCAACCGGCCATACCTTGGTCCCAACCGCCCCCACACCCACGATTCCTTATTATTTTATTATTATTATTATTATTTCTCTAATTTCATGAAAAAACTCCTTGATTTCATGGTATTTTTGCACAAATCATCAAATAATAATAAATTATGAAAACTTGTGGGACCGGGCCTTGGCCGGCCGGCCATGCCCTAGCCGGTCCCACACGCCCCTTTGTTTTATTATATTATTATTATTAGTTTTCCTTGAATTCATCAAATTCCTTGATTTCATGGTATTTCTCTCAAATTAGGAAAAATTCCCTCAAATCATCAAAATACTTAAACATATTAAAAAATAGGGAAACTCGTGGGACCGGTCCCTAGCCGGCCGGCCATGCCTTTCACGGTCCCACACGCCCTTGTTTTTATTATTTTAATATTCTTTGCTTCCTTGAACTCATGAAAACTCCTTCAATTCATGGAAACTCCATAAATTCATCAAATTTCTCAAAATTCATGAATATTTCATAAAATCGTCAAAATATTATAAAATTAAGGAAAAGGCACCATGGGACCGTGGTCACGACCGGCCGACCATGCCTTGACCATGGCGGTCCCACGCCTCCTCATTCCTTATTTTATAATTATTTTTCATCATCTCATGGTGTTTTCCTCAGTTTCGTCGAAACCCTAATTTTGACATATTTTCTCGAATGGATGCTCAATTGCACGCCAGAAAATATCAAAATTCTCAAGACTGAGACGCGAACGCCTTAGGGACACGATCATGCTATCTTGACCGACCAAGATTGGCTCTTTGTCTCACGGAAGCCGGTCCCATCAATTTTCACAAGTTTTGACCTAATTTGCACAATTGCTCGTATTAGGTCCAAAACTCTCCCAAACACTTTGGATTTTCATCAAGTGATCGCCAGGCGGTCACAGGACAACCCAGGGCCGGTTTCATGACTCCATGGTCGGTCCTTCGCCTCGTCGTAATTAATTAGGTTTTCTCACCTAAGACTCAGACGAGCATTTTTGAATAAATGATTAAGCCAGCATTTAATCATTCTTCCACCAACAAATCGTCAACTCTTCAGGAGTTATTCGTATTTGCTCACGTGAGCATATGGACACTACATGGTTGATCCACGGTCCCATGTAGTCGCTCCCTCCTTCGTCCCATGGTTAAAATTCTGACGAACCGTGAATTGATCATCAATTGATCAAATTAGGGTTTCTGAATCCAAGGATCATCACTCCAGATTCCAACCTTAATAATTTTACGACGACCTCATGGTCATTAATCTTATTAATTATGCTCGGTTCAACAACCAGTACTTTAATTAATATTTTTGGTACGCTGCCAATAATCCATCAAATGAGCAACACATGCTCAGACGATCAAATATTCAACAATTCATCACATGAACAGCATTTGCTCAGATGAGGAATATTTGCTCCAACCAAGGAATATTGGTTCAACAATCGATATTCAACGATCCATCGAATGATCGATACTTGCTCACTTCATCGTAAGAACTATACCTCTGTCTCATGACATGTTCAATTCATGAGTTTCAGAACATCATGTTAAACTCAATGACTACATGGACTCATCGTCCCATAAAACCATGAAGTCATCAATTGACTAACAAACCACGAGACGTCAATCGTGTCACTTGGGGGGATATCACTTAGGTTTTGGTCTGGCGGTCTACGACACGTGTGTTCAAACACACGATGGAATGTGAGAAAGTCGTGCAATCAGTTGAAGGAATTCACGAGGTAGTGGGTGGAAAATCGACCAAGTCTCCACACGTTGAGCAACTGGTTTCAAACACGATCTCCACTTCCCCACTCCTTGATTCCATCAACTGTCACACTTCATGGAATCATGGTGTCTATAATTCCAGCAATATAAATAAGTATCTGAATCATGATTGAATCAGCATCATCAGTATCATCAATCTCACGTCTCATTGAAAAACACGAGATCATCAACTCATCAATTGAGCAACTACTCTGAATTGAGCAATTTCAGTCACTCAGATCTTATCGTATTCGGAATTCACACACCCACAATCTTTGATTACCATTGATTCCACACATTTCTCAGCTTCCCTCCTACAGATCAACCCATCCTCTCTTGTGACCGAATTTACTCTGGAACGGTCATTGTCTTGATTTAGGCCGGAGTACTACAGATTGATCTATCGAATCTAAAGAACCCCCTTTGCAGCGGTGCATATGTGTGAGGTTTAACATTTCGCTCAGTTCGAGGAGTCTCCTCCGTACGGTAATTACCTCAATTCCTTAAAAACCAGCAAATCGTTTTTCCCAATCTACAGTAGCGACTTAATACAATGTGATGTTCAATATGGACTAGGTCCCGGGGTTTTTCTGCATTTTCGGTTTCCTCGTTAACAAAATTCTGGTGTCTGTGTTATTTCTTTTCCGCATTATATTTTGTTATATAATTGAAATATCACAGGTTGTGCGTTAAGATCAATCAGTTAGAATATCCAACCTTTGGTTGTTGATTTACATTGATTGACACTTGAACATTGGTCTTTGGTACCGTTCAAGTAATTCCTCTTATATTCAATCGGGCTCACAAATTTTTATTTGCTGATTGCGGATTGAATTAAGAGTTAGATACATTAAACTCTTTGATATACTTTATTCTAGATTGAGTCTGACGGTCTAGTTGATTCTCTAGAAAGTGTATTGGAGTAAGTCTTCTGAGATTTCCAAACGAATTGTTGGTTGTGGTTGTTAGACCCCGCATTTTCAATTGATGCGATGAAATCCAAGGCATCTGCGTACATATTGTTAATCTTACATAGGTGTCGGAAGGTAATATTGGGTATCTTCTATATGTAATTTCTATCCAATTGTAAATATCGCTGAAGACATGTGTCCGAAGCTTGGTGCCTATGACAATTTGTGAGTGACTAGTGAGTCTGACTTCGTCGAGTCCGGGATCGATTATTAATATTAGAGCATGTATGACTACTTCATATTCAGTGATATTATTTGTAGAAGAAAGTTATAGCCTTAAGCTATATACGATCCTTCGGCCTGTCGGGGTCGTGAAGACCATTTCGATGCCTGATCCTTCATAGTTACATGATCCATCGATCGAAAAATACCTCCCATCGCCTTGGATTTTCAGAACGAATCAGCTCGGGTGGATCGTCCATCTCATCATCCATTCCTTGTATCTCTTCGATCTCGTCGGTCTCGCCAAGTGGGAAATCGGCCAGGAAATCTGCAACAACTTGGGATTTTATTGTTGTATGGGATTGATATTCACCCCGATTTGTAAATTCGGCCTGCCCTGTCGGCATTATCAAGCACGGACTTTATTGGAGCCTTGGTGATGACTGTTATGATGTGTGCATGGAAATATGTTCGCAATTTTTGCGTTGCATACACTAAGGATAGTACAAGCTTTTCGATCTTTGTATAATTTTTCTCCGTCGAGGTTAGAGTTTTACTTATGAAGTAAATTGGTTTTTCTGCTCCCTCATCAATGCGAGTTAGCAAGGCACTTATCGATGTGTTCGTGAAAACTGATATATGTAAAGATCTTCGCCTTGATTATGTTTTTGTAATATTGGTAAGGTAGCTAGATGCTCCTTAATTTTCTGAAAGGCTTCTTCACACTAGGCACTCCATGAGAATCTCTCGCCCTTCTTTAGACTGTTAAAGAAATCTCTGCATTTATCGGACGATCTAGCAATGAACCTTGCTAGGGCTGCTAACCTACCATTCAATCTTTGTACGTATTTCACTGTGGCTGGCGAGGATATGTCAAGAATGTCTTGCACCTTGGAGGGGTCAACTTCAATGCCTCGGTTTGTAACTAGATATCCTAATAATTTTCCTGAGATAACCCCGAAGGCACATTTTTCCGAGTTAGTTTTTGTTAGAGCACTGCTCGGTCGAACTCGCAAGCGTTGCTATCTCAAACTTGCTTGTCAAGTTTAGGTGATCAAAACTATAAGTCTTGATTTCTAGTCTACTTATAGTTATGTCTCGGATTAGGATAAAATGTGTAGTTGAGCTTTAGACTTCACGACGTTCATCGATTGAAGACGAAGATCTACTGAGGATAGCTTGGAGAAACTTCATCAACAAAAGGTATATGGAGACTAAAATTTATCTATCACTCAGAAGTCTATTTTATTTTATCTCCTATTGAGACTAAGTCGTATAGCTATATAGACTTTTACATTATACACATTTGATATTTCGAGCCGAGTTTATCTCGCTTATCTATTACTAGAAATATGTGTTGGGGAGCTTTTTGCTTTAGCTACGTTCATCATTATTCTTGACAAGTTTAGTTGGAAACAATTTATTTGTTGGAAACTAAATAATAATTCAAAAGATGATCATGTGAAAATTTCCTTGAAACATCTTACAAAATTTGTGTGAGACAATCATTTGATGTCGACTCAGAATTTTTCGTATTGATCATTCGATCAATTGAAAATTACTTATAAGCTAATAGTTTGTGTGAGACAGCTATTGTCGTCTTCTAAGGATGTTTCAATGATTGAAATGGGCGTTTAGAACAATTAACCATTATGTGGATATAGCACAGTATGCATACCAGTATGCAAACTGTTGTGGTATGATTCAGGTCCGGGAACCAAGTTTGCATACCAGTATGCGAACGGTTTTAACTGTTAAAGTCCGGGAACCAAGTTTGCATACCAGTATGCAAACGGTTTTACCTGAGTTAGGTCCGGGACGACAATATGTATACCGCTTTGCGAACTGTCGGACATGACCAAAGTTTTACGTTTGCGTACCCATTTGCAAACTTAGTTGGTTAAATTCTAAAATCGGTTAAGTACGATTTCATACTCATGAACAAATATATTTATAAATGAAAGAATGCAATCTTTGCAAACCGTGGAATAATGTTCATGAATTGATTCTTGAATAAGTACTTTGTACAATCATGAATCAAATTCGATTTTGCTTCAATTCTGTCTTGTATACTTCTATGAGAATATAAACAATTAAACAACTTTATGAGTAACACAATTAGATTCATTTGATTATCATTTGATTTAGAAGTGTTAAATGAATATGGTTAATACAAAAGTGTTCATATGGCTAACTTCGGTTGAGTATTGTTGAGCCAACTTAATATACACGTTTAGGTACGGTTACCCATATCTAAATGAAGGTATATTTCATTTGTGTATAACAAGCTAAGACCATCTAACGATGGAGAGATATTGTTTTGATTTTAAGTAAACTTAGCTTGAATCTTAAATCAGGTTTTCATCTAACGATGAATATTAATTTCTTTGTTACTAAGCTAGTTTAGAATGCAAACCCATATTTGAAAGACTATATAAGGGAGAACTCTAGAAACTGGAAAACCTAATCCCCATACTTATTTGTGATACTAGTTGCGTACTAGAGTCGATTCTCCTTTAACCTATGTTTTTCCTAAAACAATTATAGGTTAACGACTTGAAGACTTCATTGGGATTCTGAAGCCAGACCCAACTATTTTCTCTGTAGTTGTGTGTTCTAATCTTACTTGTTCTGTCGTATTGAGTACTATCTTCTCTAAGATTTGCTCGAGATTTATCTCCGATAGGTAAGATATAAAAAGTAATCACAAATCTCTTCGTCTCATTCTTTGTGATTCCAGAATAACTTCTTCTACTACCATATATTTAAGTTATTGTGAGGTGATTGATATTTCTAGGCTGTTCTTCGGGAATATAAGACCGGATTCAATTGGTTCCTGTTGACCTTAATTTATCAAAAGACGGAAAAAAACATCATAGGTATTTATGTGGGAGACAAATTTATCTATCAGAATAGACTTTTCTGTGGGAACAGATTTGTTTATAAAGTCTTCGACTTTGGGTCGTAGCAACTGTTAGTTTTGGGTGAGATCATCTAAGGGAATCAAGTGCGTAGAGTCATCCTGGGATTCAGAGGCGTAAGGAACGCGATTCTACCTTAATCGGTGTGAGACTTGGTTAGGGATCAACTATATTCCAGTCCGAATTTAACTTGTAGTAGGCTAGTGTCTGTAGAGGCTTAATACAGTGTGGTGTTCAAATATGGACTAGGTCCCGGAGTTTTTCTGCATTTGCGGTTTCCTCGTTAACAAAACTTCTGGTATCTGTGTTATTTATTTTCCGCATTATATTTGTTTATATAATTGAAATATCACAGGTTATGCGTAGTTCAATCAATTGGTAAATCCAACCTTTGGTTGTTGATTGAAATTGATTGACACTTGAACATTGGTCTTTGGTACCGTTCAAGTTATTTCTCATATCAATCAGGCTCACAGATTTATATCTGTTCGATTGTAGATTGTATCGATAAATTGAGATATAACTCTTGGATGTTTATCCTTTATTGAGTCTAACTGTCTAGTTGATTCTATTGGAATTATATTGGAGTTAGTCCATATAGATTGTCGAACGAAATATTGGGTGTTTTTGTTAAACCGCTTTTTCAGTCTTCATATTATACTTCCTCATTTGTTCAAAGATATCTTTAAGATCCTTCGTATAATCTTGTGGAAGCTTACTTTTGACAAGCATGTCATCCACATATACCTCTAGGGTTTTATGTATTTATTTATCGAACATCTTTTCCACCATCCTCTGATATGTCACGCCGGCATTTTTCAGCCCCAATGGCATATTTGTGTAACGGTAGAGTCCTCGTGGAGTAAAAAATGCGGTATGTTCTTGGTCCTCCTCAGCCAATGGGATATGGTTGTATCCCGAGTATCCGTCCATCAATGATAATAGTTCATATCCATACGTTGCTCTACAAATTGATCGATGTTGGGAAGTGGAAAACTGTCCTTCGGACGTGCCTTATTAAGGTCGCTAAAATAAATACATATTCTCACTCCCCCATTCTTCTTTGGAACGATCACCATGTTAGATATCCATACTGGATACTGTACTTCTCGGATGACACCTTAAGCTTTCATTTTCTTTACTTCGATTTGAATCGCCTCATGGTATTAGGGTGCTACCTTTCTGATTCTTGTATCATAGGTTTATGATTTGGATTAATTTTCAAATGATGGTAACAAACTTCGGGATATATCCCTGGCATATCCTCCATTTGGAACGCAAAGACGTCGGAGTATTCCCTTAGTACTTGTACTAACTTTTCTTCTTCATCTGTGTTAATGAGGGTTCCAATTTTAACCATCCCTGGGTTTTCGGATGTTCTAATGTTTACTTCCTTCATAGGTTCTGAGGCCGAGAAGTTCGGTTTTGGCTTTCCAATTTCGTATAGGCTTTGTAATTGCTTTAAGGGCTCTATGGATTCACCCGAAGAAGGTCCTTTCACGATGTCTGAGTGTCTAGCTTCATTTGTTTATGCAATATAAGTATCAATCTCCTCCTGACTTTTAGCGTTTTTAGCTCTTTTCTTCCCCTTTTTTGGTAAATTGACCTTATTTTCACCATTTCGCACATCCATGTCGTAACAATACTTCGCTTCGCCGGAATCTCCTATGATCTCTACGATCCCATTGGGGGTTGGGAACCTTAACCTCTGATGGTAAGTTGACGCGAATCCTTTAATTCCATGAACCCAGGATCGCCCGAGAATAGAGGTAGAAGGTGAAACTACAGTTACTACACAGAAGGTAGTCGAGGTCAGTATTTTCCCTACACTAATCTCTAGAGTCACTTCGCCTCTAGGAAAGGTTGACGATCCATTGAAATCAAAGATATTATACGTGGATGGTATGAGGCATTTTTCTTTCAAGCCAATCTTCTTAAACGTTTCATATAATAAGATTTCGACAGAGCTTCCGCCATCGATCAATATTTTAGGCAGTGCCCATGGAACTGATTTTGGCTTCTCTTCTTCCTCTTCGTGTTCGGGCAGTGCAATAGCCATCGTGACCACTAGAGAATCATTATGGTTTCTTCCACTATCTGGTGCTTCGGAGGATGAAAAGTTGATGGGATGTTTCATCAATTCCTCCATCGGAGGTTCTTTTGCCACGCTAAAACCTCATTTCCTTCAAAGTTTCGTTTATGGATTCGTCCCGTGATGTTTCCCTCCAGTGTAGGTGCAGTAACATCCGAATGGGAAATCATATTACATCCCAAATACTGTTTTTCTCATGGGATCTTCACACGATGTACTGGGGATCCTGTCGCCTGGGGAGGAGCTGACAATGCGATATACTCCTGGAGCTTTCTATCTTCGATCATATCTAGTACCACCTTCATCAGATCTCTACATGGGTTTGTAGGATGATTATAAAATTGTTGTAACTCACAATAATCTTTCTTATTCTTTGCATGCTCGAGTTGTTTTCCTCTGTTCCATGGAAAAATGATTTTGTACTTTCCATCGATCTTCTTAAAGATTTCTGAGATGGGGGTGTTTAGCTTTGTGTAGACGGGGTCCACAAATTTTCCCTTCTTTTGCTGGCTATGGTCCCGTACTTTCCATTCTCCACTTCTCTGTTTTTCGAATCGGGATGACTCGTTGTGAGCTCGTTAGAAGATCTATGTTTCTACCACATTTTCTCCTCTACTATTACCTTGGACTAACTTGTCGTATGTCCCATATTGAAGTTCTTCGAGGGCCATGTAATCCTCTTGGATTTACCTTAGCTTTCGCAAGCAGGGTGGCATCGTTTCGTACATTCTCACAAATATAGGGTCTATCTTTCGTAGACTATTTTTGAAACCTAAGATCGCATAGGCTTCGGGGACCCTTCTGGTTTCTGCACGGAATTTCCTCCATCGTGTTACCAAAAATCGCAGGGACTCAGTAGGCCCTCTACTTAATTGGAACAACATGTCAATTCCTGTCTTAACACGACTGTTATGCATGTAGGCTTCCAAGAATAGTTTGGATATGTAGGCAAATGATTTGACTGATTCTCTTGGAAAGTTATTGAACCACATCAGGGCTTCTTCTTTTAGACAAGCCGGGAAAACCTTGCACATCACGACATTGTACTGACTCCATTGTGTTAACGTCATTCGATATGATCGGAGATGTTCAATCGCATCGCCTGTTCCATTAAAGATAGTTGTAAAGTTCGGGAGAGAACATTTTCTTGGAAACGGTTTGGATAACAAACTTGCCGCTAGGGGCGATTGTCCTTCTTCCTGCATTACTTCCGTCAAATTTTGGCATCCTTGCCTTCTGGTGGCTTCTTTGTACATTGCCTCAAGTTGGCATTTTCTCTCTTGCAGTTTTGTCATCGATGTGTATCTTTTAGACCTTCTTTTTCTACGAAAATCCCTTTCAGGTGAGAAAGAAACCTCTGGATAGCGATACCTTGATTGCCATGAATCCTCATCGGATTGTCTTTCGTGCGATGTGTGCTTGGAACGAGTAGACTTCTCTTTCGAAGTTTTCCCTCTCCTAGGATTTCCACCCGATGGGTTCTCGGGTTGGTCAGTGGTTTTGGTTTCGTCCTCACTTTTCTTCTGGACACGTTTGTGTCTGGGGTTGACATCGGACGATCCTTCTGAATGACTTTCTTCATCGTTTAGGGATGCCTTGCTTCCTCGTTGGAACCTATCCTTCGTCGCCTCGTTTGAGGTGTTTGGTATGACGATGTGTTCATCGTCTTGTAAGTGCTCAAGAGGATTTTCCTTCTCGGGGACCTCCTTCGGTGTGGTGGATGGCGCCTTGTTCTTCACCAGGTGTATCAATTTTCTGTTTTTGTTTTCTAATCTCTTGATACGTCGTTCTATATTTTTCATTCACTCTTCTTGCACCATTTGTGCTTTCATGATAGCTGCGAGGGCAACAATGTTGTTATTAAGGCTGGAGGAGTCCTCCTTTCTTACCATGGTGTTTACTATTGGGTTCAGCAGTCCTTTTGGTTGAGTCAAATGAATTTCATCTTGTCCCTCGTAAAGATTGTCCTCATCATCGAAATCATAGTTATTCGTCAAGCCTTCCCGATATTGATTCTCCGGCTATCCTTCGCCTGAGAAAACACCATTGAGCAGAGCTTCTCCTAGCTCCATCGCGTCGAGTCCTTCGGGTAATGTGCCACCAGTTTCTCATAGGTTTGTACGAGAAGATCGTCTCGTCCCATCATCTTACCTGCGAGATATGCAATAATACTTAATTTATCTTTTCTTTCAGAAAAGCGGCACTCTATGTTTGCAGTTCATGTGCAGTTTCTTGGTCATAGTTCAGACTGTACAGTTTTTAGTTCAGGGAGACTTTGCAGTAAGTTTTGTAAATATGTGAGGATGACGTTAAAACAGTCCCCAACTGGATAAAGTTTTGGTGTCAGGAAAAAGTGTTTTTTTTTTTAGTAAACTACCTCCTCCTGCACGTCATACCTTTAATGGGTAAAAACCAAATTATGACAATTAAGTATGTTTTTCCATGTTTGGAAGTGTTTCTCAACGCCTGAATTTTTGATTTTTACAAACTTATGTTTGATAAATGATTATATATGTACTCTTTAATATTTTTTCCTTGCTTAGATTTGCGTTTCCAAGAGGAAGAGTTTATGTTATATATGGAGTTTTAAGAGGCGAGAAATACCTCAAAATGCCTTCAACCTTTGAGCCTTTTCAACTGTCGTAGTGTATTTTCGTTCTACGAAGTTTACTTGCTTATATTCCTTTCTAACTCGTTCATGGAGGAGGTTTTGTGAACTTTTTCAAGAAGTCTATGACTCTCTAATGTTCTAACCGTCTACTCTCCCGAGCCTCTTTAGGAAGGTGATGAATCGATCATAGAAAGCATAAATCGGGAAGAACAAACGATATAGTTTTAGATCCGGTGCTTTTTGAGGATCTACAGGACTTTGCAACCATGAAATCATGTAGATCTTGTTGTGTCTGAGATCGAATCGCTAAGTCTTATAAAGATCTATGAAGTAAAGAAAAAAATAACTTTTTTCATTGAATTTTGAAAAACTTTGAAAAATTTTCAAGGGACGTAGACAAAATCTTCATACCTCCCTGTTTCTAGCGCCAAAATGTAGTTGCATCTCTTCTGATGACTACACCCAAGTAGATCTAACGACTATAAAATCATAAACATTCAAGATTCAAAGTAAAAAAATATCCAAATAACACGAAAGTAAAGATGAACACAAGTATTTAACGTGGTTCGGCCTTGTAGACCTACATCCACGGTGAAGAAAACTATCTATTTTTATTATTGAAGGTTTTACCCTTAGATGAATTACAAATATCACTTAAGATTCCCAATCTTTCTTTCTCTGAATCTCTCTTTATAACTCTTTGGAGAAAGACCATCTAAAATTACATGTTCATCTCCTTCTACATAGACTGGTATTTATAGACAAACTGGACCCGTGAAGATATGATGCGGTACTACTGAGCTGATAGTATCATCGTACATCTCATCGTCGATCGAACTGGCTCTTCATTTCTCTTTGATAGACGCATTTATGTGTCCACTTTGATATCAATTACGTGTATTGTTAGTACTCGATTTTGTATTTATTTGGCTTTTTACGTCTTTGTAGGTGTTTTTGGAGAAATAAGCTTTTGCGGATAATTTGGCTCGAAATGCGGTATTTGGACCTCCAACAGAAATTACTAAAGGCACCCATCAGTTGGATAAGAGCACCCACATGATAGTTGATAAGGGCACTCTCGGATTGGATAGGGGGCACCCTTTCTTCATCGTTCAAAAGTTCAGTTTTGGTGGGAAAACTGAACCAATCACCTGCGTATTTTTTGTCCGAATTGTGGAAGAGACTTGATGGGATTTAATCGTTGTTTTCGATTGGGATTGACTGGATTGGGACAAACAACGTTGGTATGGAAGATTAAATGGACTATATTGGGCTAAATCATTGATATGAAGTTAAACAGGGAAACGTATTCATCGGGTTTCAATTTGGAAGATTTGGACGAGATTGAGCCGGAGATTTTCACGTTAATGATTTGGTATTACCCTGTTACATCAAAACAGGGTAGGTTTGGTTTCAGAATCAGAATGAATGAAGTTTCTATACTTATTTCGATTAGGTAAGGAGTAAGCTATTCTCGGAAAATTTCCGAGTTTTATATGGTACTTATGTGGAAGAAGGGAAGATATCTTATTTGCTGGATTTGATTATGTCTTAAAAAGGATTTTGAGGAACCAGAAGACGTGTAAAGGAAGATTGCAAGTTGAGATAAACTCGTGACTTGAAGAGAAAGTACGATACTTTCTATCCAAGGAGATAAGCTTATTTTTGGAGATTTAATCTATCTGCTATCAATATATAGGGCTATAGGTGGTCATAAAAAGGTTGTCGAGAGTTGGGGGTGGAGCAGAGGCAGAGAATCACGCTGCAGGTGGAGTTGCAGCAGAAGCAGGAGAAGGAAGAAGAAGAAGTTGAAGAACAAAGACGCCCAAAGTCTGTCTCAGAGGCAGTCGTTAATCAACAGCAGACAAACATTGTCGTTGTTTAGTATTAGTTGCGAAAGACTTCCAGAAACTGTTCTCTATCTTTTAAAGCTGATTCTTCGTAACAGTCAGTCTGTAACGCCTATATAGCGTTGCAAACTGTCAGTGTTCTATAATTTCTTCAATACAAACACCTTTTGAGTCATGTTTCTATCTTTTGAGTGTGTTTGGGCATGATGAGCTAAACCCCAACACTGGGATGACGGAGGAAGCCTTATTCACAATTGTTTGGTACCTATATTTGATTATTTATGAATTTTTGCACTTGATTCAATTGATTTATGATTTTTACTAACTATTTGTGATTTCGTTTGATGGCGTATGCTTAGACGTAAGAGCTTTTGTATACCATACTTGTGATTTACATCTAATATTTTAGAAATCCACCTTGGCAAAGAAATAGAGTCCATAAAAAGAGCTAGAATTGTTGTGACTCATTATATGAACCAACTGAATGTGATTAATGGTGGAAGAACGGGCACCTAGATCAGCTGGTCATCCTCGTTCCTAAAAGTTTCATGCGTTCCAGGAGGTCCCAGATTCGAGCCCCCAATGGCGTAATATTGCACAAATTAACATGAAAGGTAGAGCTAGTTTTCCCCCCTTATGACACAGTCTCATCCCCCATCCGCTTTGGCTCATTTGGATAGGTTACCCATGAGGCTCGCTGGTAGGCTAGCACAACAACCTGTTCAATTAATGTAGTAGTATGTCGTTGGAGCTTAGCTTGTTAGGCTTCCAATTAGTTTCATGTAATAATCGTTATCCAATAATTATATATATATTTTCTTTATTTTTATTTTTTAATTCTGAAAACCAAATCTTCACAAGTCTGAGAATCAAACTCTATTTACCACTATCAAAAATTACATCAATTTTTGGCGTCGCCGACGCAGACTTGTTTTTAGGTTAGGTTTTAGATTTTACTTTTTTTAGGTTTATTTTTATTTTATTTATTTCCTTATTTTTTTGTTAGATTTTACTTTGGGTATTTTTGTTTTTGGTGTGCAGGTTTTGCTGGAAACTAAAGGTGGAAAGTTGGACTTTCCTAAAAGAGCAGAAAATCCCAAACTTTTATTATATATTTTTGGAACTTTTATATTTTTTTTGCTTGTTTGTATATATTTTATTTCAAAAAAACAAAAAAAAAAACACAAACACGAAAGCACACGTGCACTTCATATTGCATCGTCTGACACCGATTAGTAGGAAAACACGTGGTTTAGTAAGGTGAACCCTCTGGGCGTTATCGTCCGAAATACCACAAGCCTTAGCCTCGTACCTTTGACCAGTCTCTGACTGTAGGTATATTTTTCTAAAGGTAACCCAAGCTTACCCAAAATAGTGAACCTCAGCATTTGCATTTGCACGTGCACGGATTATGTCGAAATGGTATTATAATAGCCAATACAATGAATATCCGACTGAGCAACATGTACATTATTCTTATTATGACCATAGTAAAAAAGAGGGGGTCTAACAACCTCACCCAATATTTATCTTTGCAATCTGTATGGACTAACTCCAATATACTTTCAAGAGAATCAACTAGACAGTCAGACTCAATCTTAAGAAAAAGTATATCAAAGAGTTATATCTCAATTTCTCAATTCAATCCGCAATCAAACAAATAGGAATTTACGAGCCTGATTGAATATAAGAGAAATAACTTGAATGGTACCAAAGACCAATGTTCAAGGATCAATCAATTTCAATCAACAACCAAAGGTTGGATTTAATTGATCGATTCAACACACAACCTGTGATATTCAAATTATATAACAAAATATAACGCGGAAAAGAAATAACACAGACATCAGAAGTTTTGTTAACGAGGAAACCGCAAATGCAGAAAAACCCCTGGACCTAGTCCAGATTTGAACACCACACTGTATTAAGCCGCTACAGACACTAGCCTACGCCAAGTTAACTTCGTACTGGAATGTAGTTGAGCCCTAATCAGTCTCACACTGATCAAGGTACAGTTGCGTTCCTTACGCCTCAAGAACCACGCAGGATTCTGCGCACTTGATTCCCTTAGCTGATCTCGCCCACAACTAAGAGTTTCTACGACCCAAAGTCGAAGACTTGATAAACAAACTTGTATCACACATAAAAGTCTATTGAATAGATAAATCTGTCTCCCACAGGAATACTTACGAGTTTTCGTTCCGTCTTTTGATAAATCAAGGTGAACAAGAACCAATTGATAAACCGTACTTATATTCACGAAGAACAGCCTAGTATTATCAATCACCTCACAATAATCTTATTTGATTAACGAAACAAGATATTGTGAATCACAAACGATGAGACGAAGATGTTTGTGACTACTTTCAATCTTGCCTATCGGAGATAAAATATCGAGCAAATCTTAAAGAATATAGTACTCAAACACAATAGAAAACAACAAGATCAGAACACGCAACTACAGAGAAAATAGTTCGGTCTGGCTTCATAATCCCAATGAAGTCTTTAAGTCGTTAACCTACAGGGTTTTGTGAAAAACCTAAGGTTAAAGGAGAATCGACTCTAGCTTATACAACTAGTATCACACAGGAGGTGTGGGGATTAGGTTTTCCAGTTGCTAGAGTTTTCCTTTATATCGATTTCAAATCAGGGTTTGCAATCTAAGTTACCTTGGTAAAAAAGCATTTAATCTTCACCGTTAAATGAAAACCCGATTAGATTTTCAAGCTAATTTCTTTCTACCGTTAGATCGAACTTATCTTGTTATACACAAATGAAATGTACCTTCATTTAGGTTTGAGAAACCGTACCTAAACGTGTACACTTAGTCGGTTCAACAATAGTTAACCAATGGTTAGCCATATGAACACTTTCATATCAACCTTATTCATCTTTACCATAACTAGTTCAAATGACTCAAATGAAACTAGTTAGAGAGTTGTTCAATTGCTTAGATCTCATAGAAGTATAAAAGACACAATTGAAGCAAAATCGATTTTGATTCACTCGAATCAATTCATGAACATCATAGCCACGGTTTGCAAAAGATTGCATTCCTTATCGTATAAATGTTTTAGTTCATGAACAAACCGATTTTAGAAAGTAACATACTTAAGTATGCAAACAGGTACGCATACCTAAGTAGCCGGACCGAGTTTGGTTACGCCAGTACGCATACGGGTACGCATACCAATTCACACTTCCAAACTCCATCAGAAATTCACGGAACCGAAACTTCCGCCAGTACGTGTATGGGTACGCATACATAGGTTCCGGACTTCCAACAACCAACCAGTACGCGTACGGGTACACATACTTAGGTTCCCGGTTTTGGATTTTACACAAATGTGAATACACACTATGTTTATATCCAAACATGGTTACTTGTTCTAAACTATCATTTCAATCATTGAAACTTTCTTAGAGGATGACAATAGTTGTTATCCACAAACTATTAGCATCAAAGCGATTTTCAAGTTATTAAAATAATCAATATGGCTTTCGTCAAGAGAAAAGATAAACTTGGTTAAAGCGAAAGCTTACCAACACATATTTCGAGAAATAGATAAGTGAGTTAAACTCAGCTCGAAATAGCAAATGTGTATAATTGAAGTCTATATAGTAATACGACTTTTGTCTTAAAATAGGAGATAGAATAGATAGACTTTTGAGTGATAGATAAGTTCATGTCTCCACATACCTTTTGTTGATGAAGTTCCACAAGTTCCCTTGAGTAGTTCTTCGTCTTCATTCGATGAACGCCGTGGAGTATAAAGCTCAACTACACTTACTATCCTAATCCGAGACTTAGATATAAGTAGACTAGAAATCAAGACTTATAGTTTTTGGCAACTAAACTTGACAAGCAAGCTTGAGATAGCAACGCTTGCGAGTTCGACCGAGCAGTGCTCTAACAATCTCCCCCTTTATCAATTTTAGTGACAAAACTATCAATACATATGGAATACAAAATAAATAAACTTTGTAGCTTCTCATCCACATGCTTGATCTCCTTGGTTCTTCAACATTACTCGAAATCTTCGTCACTTCCAAGTACTCCAATGATTCAAAATGTGTTCAACTCAGCTTCATCGTTGTTGAAGATCCGTAGCTATAACAATGAGAAAACAGTATCTCTCAATAATTGTTATACAGTGTCATAGTATTATTACACAACATCAAAGTTCAATTGCATCACAACTTCGACAACAATACTATGGTGATATGTATCACTCCCACTTAGTCAATACTTCATCTCACATGAAAACCAATCCCCTTACATACTGATCCGTAAACCATATGTATTTTTAGTGTGAACTACACATTAATTCTCCCCCTTTTTGTCAATAAAATTGGCAAAGGTACAAAAATTAGTGGGATCCTAATGAAATTTCCATAAGACACTTCATGACCAAAAGAGAAGCACATATCAACTTGTTTAGATGCAATCATATAGCCGAAACTAAATGCATTCATCGAGGAGTTTATAAAGATACAAGATAGCCCCTATAATATTCCACAGCCGCACTCCCCACAAAGATTTGGCAATTAAGCACAAGTTCAATTAAGAACTCTCCCCCATAAAATGTCATTCCAAAAGGAACAACAAGAGCGACCTTGCTTTTACAAGAAAAGAAAGGTTTCTTTGGACATTAACAAATCTCATGAAACATGAATTTTGTATCCAAAATACTCAATTAAATTAACCACAAGAGAAACCATGATTAATTTAATCGGAAATGCTCACATAAGAAAACTTACGGAGCCGCACAGTATTTACACAAGGATGTGGATCAGGGAAAGACCAATACTGCGGAATATTCAAAGATTCATTCTATTTTTCATCGCTATTTGCATAGAGACATATAATAGACTTAACCTTTGTAAACAAAAGTTCATCCTTTCTTCCATCAATATTTGCATAATGACATCATAGGCTTAACTTTTGTTTATCAAAAGTTCATTCAATCTTTTATCAATATTTTCATAAAGACATATGAAAGACTTAACTTTTGACCATTGTGGGACAATCATAGTTCACGGACGCAAACACACATATCCCATAACAAGTTGCAATATATAAAACCATAAAGATTAATACTGCAAAATCATCTTCCAAATAAACTTTAGAATTTAAATAAATAAATCTAAAAATATTGCAAGACGAAAATCGTTGGAAATGGCTATGTGTACTCACAATGATTGCTATTCCAAACCCTAGTTATCCTTCTTAAAACACAAGAATAAATTCTCATAAGAAGTTTCCTACACATAAAATGAAAATTAAGAGACAAGAAGCTTACTCATCATCTTCATCTTCTGAAACCATCCAAGAGGCTTGAACAATATCCATATCTTCCTTGATTTCCGGAAACTTAGTTGCAATCAAACACAGTTGACTTTACCATTGAATTGATCTTACACACACCCTTGTGAATTTGTTGAAGAAGACTCAAGGTGGTAAGATCACAAGAATCATCAATGGAATCACATCTTTGTCTTTTGCACATATTCTCCTCCATACACTTAAATGTACATGGGCGAACAAGTTTGGGTGTTCCAAGAGAGTTGTCGATTGGAGCAATAGAGTGTTCATGGAAAAATTGTCCAATCAAGCAAGGAAATCCTAACTTCTTGTTTGGTGAAGTCATCGAAACCATTTGAAAAATGATGAATCCACAAATATCGAGACTTGGGGTACCCAATTCAAGGAAATAGACCAACTCTGCAAACTCGCGACTCCAACGAGAATTTTCAATTGTGGAGGGAAAAAGATTAGAGATACCAAGCTTTCTGAACGTCATCAAAACAAGAATAAGATAATTAATAGGAAAATTTCCTTCATTCCGATTGACACTCATGCCACAAAGACCATGTGAGATGGTTTCATATGATTGTCTTTCATCATTTGGTCTAGGAAGGCGAAAATTACCCAAAGGAATTTTGGTAATCCTTGAAATAAACTCTATATTAACAAGAATCCTTTCTCTATTTATCATGGTCTTGAATTCTATGTCATCAAGATTAACATCATGGATGTTGGCATAGAAGATTCTTGTGAGAGTATCAAAACCTTCACCAAGACCATTAAAGATGTTTCCAAGATTAAATTTCTCAAAACAAATCAAATCTTCTTTATGACCACTAACCATATCCAGCTTCTTTTCTAGAATAAAACCACTCGAAGAAATCCTTTCAAAGATCATACTACTAGAATCATTGACAAATCTAATTCTAATAAAGTCTTGATTTTGAGGAAAAGTCATGCTAGAAGATGATGAATCCAAAGTTTTTGAAACCTTCTTTGAAACCTTGAAATTTCCCATAAGACCTAGAAATTGAGAGTACAAGGAGAAGGAAGAACTTACTTGATTTGCTCCTTGATGATGAATGAAACCCTTAGTTACTTATGAATCTCCAAGGATGAATTTTAATGGAGATGATACATGAACCCTAGAAACATTCACGTACGCGGACAAGAGAAGGAAGAAGAATGGTACGCATACCTTAGTTATTATAGACCCAAGAATGGGTTTGGACCCGTCCATGAACCGCGACCCACAAAAGGAAAATAGGATTTCTTAAAATGTTTACCATCCAAGGTTCACACACTGAGGGAATCAGTACGGTGCAGTAAGACAATAGTAGAGGGACTACTAGAATCACTCTTAACAAAATAGTCAACCGTTACTTGCCCCACTTCAAGTTATATACAGATGGGATAAAGCCAATCTTGTTACCAAGTGGCAAGAAGTGCAGAGAGATCCTTCTGCAACTTTTCCGGTTGATATTTGTGACATGTGCCATGTGTATAATCATAGTAATGATGATACTCAGGGTTAATAGAATTTTTAAAATCCTTTTTCCTATGACAAGGGAACGACGTTTTCCTATCATTAAAACCTACACAAAACTCACCAGAATTTATGTTATCAATTTCATATGAGTTGGTAGGAAACATAGTTCGTACACATGATTTTTCAGGCACAAAATTTTTATCAGAACAATTCAATTCCTTAATTGAATTAAGTTTTTCTAAGAATCTAAAAACGCTTTCAAACGCTTTAAATAGATCTTTGTCGATTGATCCATCACGATAGTATTTCTCAAAAAGATTAAGAGTTAATCAAGTGAGATTCCATATCTTTGAGCGTTGACCACGTTTTTTCGAACAATTTTTCTTAGAAGAACTTATAATTTTTTCTTAGACTGTTCCTCATCATCCAAGTTTTCCAAAGTCTTAGATGAAGCGAGATTATCTTGAGAGACCGGAGGTCTTATGGATAATAAGCTTTGAACAATATTTAAAAAATTCTGGCGTGCGTTACGGATGCCAAGAACAAGTTTCCCAACTAGATTTCCTATAGGGACGGACTTTAGGGATCACTCAAACACAAACTTATTAGGTTTATAGTATTTGCTTGCTCTGATACCAATTGAAAAAGCGGGGGTCTAACAACCTCACCCAATATTTCGCTTATCAATCTGTATGGAATAACTCCAATATACTTTCAAGAGAATCAACTAGACAGTCAGACTCAATCTTAAGAAAAAATATATCAAAGAGTTATATCTCAATTTCTCAATTCAATCCGCAATCAAACAAATAGGAATTTGCGAGCTTGATTGAATATAAGAGAAATAACTTGAACGGTACCAAAGACCAATGTTCAAGGATCAATCAATTGCAATCAACAACCAAAGGTTGGATTTACCAATTGATCGATTCAACGCACAACCTGTAATATTTCAATTATATAACAAAATATAATGCGGAAAATAAATAACACAGACACCAGAAGTTTTGTTAACGAGGAAACCGCAAATGCAGAAAAACCCCAGGGCCTAGTCCAGATTTTAACACCACACTGTATTAAGCCGCTACAGACACTAGCCTACTCCAAGTTAACTTCAGACTGGAATGTAGTTGAGCCCTAATCAATCTCACACTGATCAAGGTACAGTTGCGTTCCTTACGCCTCAAGAACCACGCCGGATTCTGCGCACTTGATTTCCTTAGCTGATCTCACCCACAACTAAGAGTTGCTACGACCCAAAGTCGAAGACTTGATAAACAAATATGTATCACACAGAAAAGTCTATTGAATAGATAAATCTGTCTCCCACAGAAATACCTATGAGTTTTTGTTCCGTATTTTGATAAATCAAGGTGAACAGGAACCGATTGATAAACCGGACTTATATTCCCGAAGAACAGCCTAGTATTATCAATTACCTCACAATAATCTTAATCGATTAACGAAACAAGATATTGTGGAATCACAAACGATGAGACGAAGGTGTTTGTGACTACTTTTCAATCTTGCCTATCGGAGATAAAATCTCGAGCAAATTTTAAAGAAGATAGTACTAAATCACAATAGAAAACAGCAAGATCAGAACATGCAACTACAAAGAAAATAGTTGGGTCTGGCTTCACAATCCCAATGAAGTCCTTAAGTCGTTAACCTACAGGGTTTCGTGAAGAACCTAAGGTTAAAGGAGAATCAACTCTAGCTTATGCAAATAGTATCACACAAGAGGTGTGGGGATTAGGTTTCCCAGTTGCTAGAGTTCTCCTTTATATAGATTTCAAATCAGGGTTTGCAATCTAAGTTACCTTGGTAACAAAGCATTCAATATTCACCGTTAGATGAAAACCTGATTAGATTCAAGCTAATATCTTTCAACGTTAGATCGAACTTAGCTTGTTATACACAAATGAAATGTACCTTCATTTAGGTTTGAGTAACCGTACCTAAACGTGTACACTTAGTCGGTTCAATAACAATTAACTAATGGTTAGTCAGATGAACACTTTCATATCAACCTTATTCATCTTTACCATAACTATTTCAAATGACTCGAATGAAACTAGTTAGAGAGTTGTTCAATTGTTTAGATCTCATAGAAGTATACAATACATAATTGAAGCAAAATAGGTTTTGATTCACTCGAATAAATTCATGAAAATCATAGACACGGTTTGCAAAAGATTGCATTCCTTATTATATAAATGTTTTAGTTCATGAACAAACCGATTTTAGAAAGTAACCTACTTAAGTATGCAAACGGGTACGCATACCTAAGTATCCAGACCGAGTTTGGTTACGCCAGTACGCATACGGGTACGCATACCAATTCACACTTCCAAACTCCAGCAGAAATTCACGGGACCCAAACTTCCGCCAGTACGCGTACGAGTACGCATACCTAGGTTCCGTATTTCCAACAACCAACCAATACGTGTACGGGTACGCATACTTAGGTTCCCGGTTTTGGATTTTACACAAATGTGAATGCACATTATGTTTATATCCAAACATGGTTACTTGTTCTAAACTCTCATTTCAATTATTGAAACTTTCTTAGAGGATGACAATAGTTGTTATCCACAAACTATTAGCATCAAAGCGATTTTCAAGTTATTGAGATAATCAATATGACTTTCGTCAAGAGTAAAGATAAACTTGGTTAAAGCGAAAGCTTACCAACATATATTTCGAGAAATAAATAAGTGAGTTAAATTCAGCTCGAAATAGCAAATGTGTATAATTGAAGTCTATATAGCAATACGACTTTTGTCTCAAAATAAGAGATAAAATAGATAGACTTTTGAGTGATAGATAAGTTCAAGTCTCCACATACCTTTTGTTGATGAAGTTCCACAAGTTCTCTTGAGTAGTTCTTCGTCTTCATTTGATGAACGCCGTGAATTCTAAAGCTCAACTACACTTACTATCCTAATCCGAGACTTAACTATAAGTAGACCAGAAATCAAGACTTATAGTTTTGGAAACTAAACTTGACAAACAAGCTTGAGATAACAACGCTTGCGAGTTCGACCGAGTAGTGCGCTAATACATAATATGAATAGTGGTTGGGAACGCTAAGCTTTTCAAGGTTATGGTTCATCCCATGGTGAGCCCAATTACTATTCGTTCACCCACCAGTCATATGAACAAAATAATGCTTCTATTTCTCTAGAAGAGTCTCTCAAGAGTCATACCTTATTTATGAAGGAAACCTTTAATATTCCAGACGAATCCCTAGAGCAGTCAACTAAGATGTCTCTAGAAGAGTCTCTCAAGCGATTTACTGAGAGTACAAATAGGATTGTGGAAACACTGGCTCAAGATTGTCTTAATTTACGATATAGTGTTTACAATACTACCCATGAAAATAAGGATAGTTTTTATTCACATTATCAAGATGACGAGGTTAGAATTGGTAACACTACTTTTTTAGACGAGGTTAGACCATTTTCATGTTATTACAATGATGATTATGATGAGGATAGTGTTGAGGAAGAATCTGAAATACGTAGGCTTAGTAATCGGAAATTTATTACCCCAATTGAGCTTCACGAAAATATTATTTCTGATTCAAATCTTAATAATTCTAATGATTATTCACCTATATATTCAAGAGGATAAGGATTTGACTAGAGATAACACATCTTTAGATGATATAATATTTCCTTTTGATCACAAAGCCAATAATGGTTTAGAGGAATGAGTTTATTCTGAGAATATTATTTTAGAGTCTAGTGATTTAAAAACAATAGTTATAGATGAAGAAGATAAACTCGTAGAGATTTTAAATATGAGTGAGGATGCATCACCTGAGTATAATCCACAAGAAGCAATTGACCATTTTCAGGATTCTGATGATCTAGAAATTAGGGAAATTGTAGCCAGTCTATCTGGAGACACCCAAAAATCTAAGTTTGGGGGTGATTATCACTCTCCTTGCGCCTTACCTTTAGATCTTAGCAATATCCCTCACTTGGGACTTGACATATGTGCCTCAACCATTTTACAAGATTATCTTCATACATGTTTTCCTGAATCTAATAACGTCCAGGAAGAAGTTCAGTTGTTAGAAACCCATCCTCTGGTTGATGTGTTTTACCCAGGCTATGATACCCAGATTGATTTTGTTTTCCCACCTAAAACTTTTCTTCCAATTGTGGGAACGTTTGAATTTGAAATGTATCAGTTATTGAGTTTTGAACCTAAGCCTAAGTACTTTAGGAGATTAGAAACTACATATTTTCTTAAGAAAGACCACCACTTTCATTGCGGTCAACTGGTTGAGTCAAATATGATTGACTTCGAGGATCCTCAATTATTCAGGTTATTATTATGTGCTTCTAAATTTTTCCAGACCTTAGAACCTGATCTTTCAAATCCTACTTATGAGGAGGTGCAACCAGTGAAAATATTTTATTTAGACCCATTTATAGAACCTGAACCTGAACCACAACTAGATGTAGTTATCTTAAATAGGAAACTAGGCAAGGGTGTGCTATGTTTATTCACTTTTTTGGTTTGTTGCAGTTTCCTTTTATCTGTGGTAACATTATTTGACGCAGACGACCCACAGTAGTTTCGGCTATTGCTATATGATTTGAGGTGACTAATTCGTTCTTAAATCTGACTGAAGACGTTAAACTTAGCACTTCTTGGGAGGTAACCCATGCTCATGCAACACGGTAATATCTTTCCTTAACTCCATTGCTTCAAATGGTAACAGTTTCTCCTTGTTCATGCTTTTAATTTTATCTTTAGAACATTGAGGACAATGTTAGATTTAAGTTTAGGGGGTATGGGAGAAACTTTTTAGTTTCATTATTTAACTCCGGAGCCTAGAAATTTATGCCTATTAAGGATAGAACTAACTAATCTAAGTGAATGGAAGCATCTTGGTCGTAGGAGTTAAGGAACCAATATGAGTAGATGGAAGCATCTAAATAGAGTCTATTCAAAAAACCACAGAGCTCAGGTGTTAGAAATAACATGGTAGTTTCGCCATATCTCGCTGAATCCTTTTCACCTTCTGTTTTTATTTTATTTTGTTTTTAAAATATGTTTCTCTAAGTGATTTGGTGGGGCACACACATCGAGTTGTTACCACCGCCGGGATGAAGTTGAGTGATTGAGTTATTTTATGAAAAAAAAAGAAAAAAAAGTTGAAAAAAAAAATCGAGACCAGACCATCAGACCAACCGGAATAAATTGTTCAATAAAATCATGCTAGCTGAGTTGATCTATAATTAGGGTTACATACCACTGGTTCCCTTGTATATGTGATATTAGTCAGACCAGTATCTCAGTCCATTAGGATAGGTTCATCTTGGCAGTGGCCTTCAGACAGATATGGGAAACACCATTCACCTACGTTTTCTCTATATCCATCTTCTTAATCTATTCATGTGATTTGTTTATTCCGAATATTGATCTCCATAGTGAAACTATCTGAGTAGAGCTCTGTCACTTATATATGAATTTTAGTATGTGAGTGCAAACTCGTGTACATTAATTGGAATTTTGCATCAGGGTACTTCCTTCTGTAGTCAATGAGAGTATGCCAACCAAGGAGGTTCTTTAGTGCTATTCCAAGGTTCTGCATAGATAGCTAGGGTTCGGAGTAAAGGTTTTGTGGATACACCCCTGGTAAACCCTCCCGAGACTATAACTCGGCCACTAGGACCACCTAGGGGTTTAAAGGCTTGTTGCACACGCTAAGTGCAATCGCGATGCCTGCGACAGTGAGTTAGGATTTTATTTTCTAGATTTGATTTGCTCGAGGACTAGCAAATAATAAGTTTGGGGGTACTTGATAGACGCATTTATGTGTCTACTTTGATATCAATTACGTGCATTGTTAGTGCTCGATTTTGTACTTTTTTGGCTTTTTATGTTTTTGTAGAAGTAAGCTTTTGCGGCTAAATTGGCCCGAAAAGTGGTATTTGGACCTCCGACAGAAATTACTAAAGGCACCCTCAGTTGGATAAGGGCACCCATATGATAGCTGATAAGGGCACTCTCGGATTGGATAGGGGGAACCCTTTCTTCACCAGTTCAAAAGTTCAGTTTTGGCGGGAAAACTGAACCAGTCACCTGCGTATTTTCTGTTTGAATTGTGGAAGAGACTTAATGAGATTTAATCGCTGTTTTCGATTAGGATTGACTGGATTGGGCCAAACAACGTTGGTATGGATGATTAAATGAACTATATTGGGATGGATCATTGATATGAAGTCAAACAGAGAAAGGTATTCATCGGGTTTCAATTTAGGAGATTTGGACGAGATTGAGCCGGAGATCAAGGAAAGGTATTCATCGGATTTCAATTTAGAAGATTTGGACGAGATTGAGACTGATATTTTCACGGTAATGATTTGGTATTACCCTGTTACATCAAAATAGGGTAGGTAGTGGTTTCATAATCGGAAGGAATGAATTTTCTAAACTTATTTTGATTAGGTAGGGAGTAAGCTATTTTCGGAAAATTTCCGAGTTTTATATGGTACTTACGCGGAAGAAGGGAAGATATCTTATTTGCTGGATTTGATTATGTCTTAATAAGGATTTTTGAGGAACCAGAAGACGCGTAAAGGAAGATTGCAAGTTGAGATAAACTCGTGACTTGAAGAGAAAGTCCGATACTTTCTACCCAAGGAGACAAGCTTATTTTTGGAGATTTAATCTATCCGCTATCTATATATAGGGCTCTAGTGGTCACACAAAGGTTGTCGAGAGTTGGGGGTGGAGCAGAGGCAGAGAATCACACTGCAGGTGGAGTTGCAACAGCAACAAGAGAAGGAAGAAGAAGAATAAGAAGCTGAAAAACAAAGACGCCCAAAGTATGTCTCAGAGGCAGTCGTTAATCAATAGCAGAAGGACATAGTCGCTGTTTAGTATTAGTTGCGAAAGACTTCCAGAAACTGTTCTCTATCTTTTTTAGCTGATTCTTCGTAACAGTCAGTCTGTAACGCCTATATAGTGTTGCAAACTGTCAGTGTTCTATAATTTCTTCAATACAAACACCTTTTGAGCCATGTTTCTATCTTTTGAGTGTGTTTTGGGCATGATGAGCTAAACCCCAACACTGAGATGACGGAGGAAGCCTTCTTCACAATAGTTTGGTACCTATATTTGATTCTTTATGACTTTTTGCACTTGATTCAATTGATTTATGATTTTTACTAATTATTTGTGATTTCGCTTGATGGCGTATGCTTAGACGTAAGAGCTTTTGATATACCATACTTGTGATTTACATCTAATATTTTAGAAATCTACCTTGGCAAAGAAATAGAGTCCATAAAAAGAGCTAGAATTGTTGTGAGTCATTATATGAACTAATTAAATGTGATTAATGGTGGAACCCGAAGTCCTAGTTCCTCTCCATATCGTGACAATCTTGTATATATATTTTCTTTATTTTTATTTTTTAATTCTGAAACCAAATCTTCACAAGTCTGAGAATCGAACTCTATTTACCACTATCAAAATTACATCACTCTTCTTCCGATGTATCGCATGACCTCTTCTTCGGGTTGTTCCCTTTTGTGTCGTGTTGCACTTCTATCGTTTGTAGTATTTCATCCGAGCTTCTGGCATGATGTACCTTTTCTTACAGCTGTATCGCATCTCTTCTGATTCTCATTAAATGCCTAGTTCTATTTTTAGTCTTGACCGTCAGTATAATTTGACCACTCCTTACACGCATCCTTCATGAGGCTAAGTAGAAGGCGTTTTGGTTCTCATGTAATCACTATTCGGGCATGATTCGGTGTATCCTTCGTAACATCTTATCATGAGATCACCTCCTGTGATGCTTACACGTGGCGATTGGCTATTTAGCCCTCACAACGCAACTACCATACTATAATCCTAATCCGAGAATTGACTTTAGTATACTAAAATCAATATATAGTTTTATGTGTCTAACATTCACAATAAGCTTGAGATAGAAAAATTTGCGAGTCCGACCGAGCGATACTCTAACAAATATGAATATGTTATTCTACAAATAAAGAAATATAAAAATGTACGCAAACATCGTTAATTCGCTTACGCTATTACAACAAATATCTTCACGTGCACCATCGCTTATGGTAACTGAAACTGAAGTAGAAATGAGTGATCACGTCATCCCAAAAGGATGCTCTACAGAAACATATATGACTCTCAAGTAATCACTAAAATGTTGTATGTTTTTAAAAGAATAACAATTTAAGGAGACAAGATGTGTGGATTAGAGGATGAAGATGTAAACACATATTCTTTCGTTACTATGCAAAGAAAAAAGGTTTTACTTCATCCAATCCTCCAAAATATCATGGTGTATACAAGAATCCATAATACTGAACTTCTTACCATGGGAATCTAGTGGTCTTAACAAGAGAAATAACAAGATTTGGAAGAAACTACCACATGTAACTTAATAATTTGACTCATATGGGGGAAAGAAATTCAAGAACTTTCGATGGAAAATATAGATCTGCTATTGATGTAATTTTAGAGATTAACGCCAACTTAGTGTTGTTATCATCTAATGACATAAGATTTCACTTGATTCATATTAATTGTATTTTGTACAATTGGGAGCAATTTTAGACTGAGTATAAATCTTGTAAGTCAAGTGACGATATCATTAACCTTTTCTTTATATAACGTTTTCTCAAAAATAAAATAAAATAAATAAAGATTGACGTTAGTGGCACTGAAACCTCAAAAATCCACCAGATAATATGGCCAGACATGAGATACAAACCTAATTAGGAGTGAGCATGGTCCGGACTGGGCCTTCCACATCTAATCCCAATACGTAACATATTTTAAATTTTGCATCCACATTCAATCCAACATCCAACAATTTTTTTATCTAATAGATGCAAAGATGGACAAATTGCATATGGATCATCCAGAGAACCTTTTTTTATGGTCAAACTTTAAAAAACTAACAAAACTAACTTGAATTTTCCTCTCACGTTCAAGCCCTAAAAGTTTGATGTACTGTTAAAATACTAAACTGACCTCATATTTTATAAATATCTTACAAATTTCCTTAATTTAACGGGTGTGAATGTCCAACGAATTTTTAAGACTTCACCTGCACTTAATCAAAACAACTCTATATCTCAAAATATTGCATCTGAATCCAATCCATTAATGAACTATTCGAGCATCCACTCATAAAAATGCGGTTGAGCGGAATCCGATCCGCGGATTTCTATGATCATGGGTTGGGCCTATGCTCAAATTTACCTAATAAAGGTTTTTCTAAACCCGTGAGCGTACCCATGGGTTGGACCAATGGTCCATATTTTCAATCCGGTTTTGTATATCATCTTTCTGTCTCTCTCTTCGAAATCTCTTTTCGAAATCCTACTAAACAAAACGAAAGAGACGAACTGAAAAAAGAAAACCTCACCCCCAAAATCTCTCTCCTTCGATTTCTAGGGTTTTCTTTGCCCTAATTCCATCATCTCTTATGATAGTCTTCATCAACACTATATCTCATTAGATTCAACTATATTATTCATTCTCTGATCTTCAGAGAAGCTTTTCCTTCCTTTCTAGGGTTTTTTTTTCTTTTTCTTTCGGGAAAGAAATTTGAATTGTATTAGTTCTGATTTTTAGGGTTTTTGGTCGGATCCTCGATCGGTTTTTTTTTTTTTGTTTTGTTTTGTTTTGTTTGTAAAGAAGAAATGGAACAACAAAGATTAAAGCAGCAGCAACAACTGCAACAACAAGCTCTAATGCAACAAGCAGCTTTAATGCAACAACAACAGCAGCAGATGTATCATCCTGGTGTTATTGCTGCTGCTATGTCTCAGGTTGGTGATTTTTTTGATTTTGTTGTTCTTTTGAATTTAATGCGACCATGAACATGTGACACTATATTCTTGTCGGATATTAATTGACAATTAAGAGAACAGTATGGCATTGATTGTGTGAACGTTGAAAACCTAAGTTAAAAACATAGAAAACAATCTAGTACACTACAGTAATAGTAGCAGTGAAACCAAGCAGCATGAGAAAACATGAAAGTTTATGTTTTTTTTTTTGTTTGGTTTTGATAACTTGTGTGAACCTAGGTTGTACCTAAGTTAAAAACATAGAAAACAATCTAAATACTACCAATAATAGTAGCAGTGAAACCAAGCCTCAGGAGAAATCATGAAAGTTAATATTTTTTTTTATTGTTTGGTTTTGGGTACACCGTACATGTGTGTTTTTATCACTTGTTCACTATTGTTTCACCCTTTCTTTTCTGGCAAAGAAAGGTGTAGTATTTAATTGGGAAGGGAAAACTGTTCGAAAAGAATTAGGCTTTCCCTTCTGTGTATCGTTGTTAGCTCCGTGAAAATCTTTCGCCTCTGATTTACTCTGCAACGGTGCAACTATTTTCATATGTATGTTCTTCAAGATCAAGATGTATGTCATGCAGCTACTTGAAATTTCACATTTTGTTATCAATGGGAAGAAAATGGGTACTTTAAGGGGATCAGTTTTCACCATATTGTGTGTCAATTGTGTACAGTTTGTGTGTTTGTCATGGAACTACTTAAAGACTACCATAGAAGTAGTTTCTTCAGTCAAAACTTATCAAAACAAATCTTATCAAGTTCAACTGTTTCAACAAAAATGTATACGGGCATACTAGTGGAACTGGTCTACGGTCAAGATACGTATCTTACGTGACCAATAATATTAACATCAGACATTTTTTTTTTTGCACCTTTGGCTTGATCAAGTGTGTCTTACAAACTTGATTCTTAATTCATACTAAGACTTCTCTTTTTCTTTGTACTACATTTTGCAGATGGAACCAGTTCCAAGTGGAAATCTCCCTCCTGGATTTGATGCAGCTTCTTGTCGCAGTGTGTAAGTTACATGTCAATATAGTTTTTCTTAAATTTGGTTTTTTCTTTTTACGATTATTATATTTCGGAGGAACCTTCTGTAAACTAGTTTCTGCAACTGATGATGGTATGATACCTGAGTCCTCATTTGCATCATTGGTTATTGGTTTCTGTGTTTGGTATTCTAGGCCTTGAAAATTTGACTTGTAGTTGTTGTAAGTTTGAGTTAGCTATGCTCTTTCAAGACATGCACCTGAGTACTTTCTTGATTCTTCTTGTTCTGTGATTCAGATACGTGGGCAATATACATGTCAACGTCACCGAGAGCCTACTCGCTGAGGTTTTTCAGAGTACAGGCCCTCTTGAAGGGTGCAAACTTATAAGAAAAGATAAGGTGTGTTATCTGGAAATCATCTGTAGGCCCTCGTGATTAGCTTTTCTTTCTGATATTGCTGAAAAAGGCCCATGCGGTTTTTGTTTCAAGCTTCGTCCTGCTGATCCATTTTTCACCCCTTCATTATTTTTAAATTGCTCTATGATATGTTCTGCAGTCATCATTTGGCTTTGTTGATTACCACGATAGGAGGTCTGCAGCTCTAGCAATAATGACATTGCATGGGAGGCAGCTGTAAGTTGGCGTCCTGTTTTGTATTTATCACGCAACGCCCATATGCTCAATTTCCTAACTTAAGATTGCTGCTATTATGTGTAGCTTTCTTTTAACTCTTTGGTACTTTAACTCATCTGCAGTTATGGTCAGGCTATTAAAGTAAACTGGGCATATGCTAGCGGCCAGAGAGAGGATACTTCAGGGCACTTCAACATCTTTGTAGGCGATTTGAGTCCTGAGGTTACTGATGCGACTCTATTTGCCTGTTTCTCAGTCTTCCCCAGCTGCTCGTAAGTTGTAATCCAGTTATTTTCTTGTCCATCGATTTATTCTTTAACTGCTTGAGGATTGATGTATTGGTGAAATTGATTTCAGGGATGCAAGAGTTATGTGGGACCACAAAACCGGGCGATCTAGAGGATTTGGTTTCGTTTCTTTCCGCAGCCAACAGGTACTACTCTTTTTGCAATCACTTTTTAAGATTGATTTAAGATTGATATTCACTTGAAGAACCTGGACTGAGCTAGCAAAGATTTGTTAACCCTCTCTTATTGTATTTGATTATTTACAGGAAGCCCAGAGTGCGATAAATGACTTAACTGGTGAGACCTTTTTTCCCCTCTAATTTCTGGTATATCATTTGTGGGTATATTATATATTGTATCTAATTTCCGACCGCGTCTTTCTAGGTAAATGGCTCGAGAATAGGCAAATTAGATGCAACTGGGCTGCTAAAGGAGCTACTTATAACGAAGAGAAACAGAGTAATGAAAACCAGAATATGGTTGTACTTACAAATGGATCCTCAGGTATCTTGAATTTCTCCTAAACATTATTAGATTTGGGTTACTCACAAATCTGCCAAGTGCAGAAGTGCTGCATGATCTTCAGTGTTTAGACTAGTCTAGTTGGTTTAACTTTCCTTTTAATCTCACTTGTTCTGCAGATGGAGGTCAAGAAAATGCAAATGAAGAGGCTCCTGAAAACAACCCAGCATTTACTACTGTGTATGTAGGCAACCTAGCTCATGAGGTAATGAAACAAGGAAATTTTAACAAAAGTGTTGAGACAATGCATTCACCTTTATAAATCGAAGACAGTTTTGTTGACTCACGTTTTGGTCATGGATATGTTACAGGTTACACAACCTGAACTTCATCGTCAGTTTCATATCCTCGGGGTTGGGGTTATTGAGGAAGTACGCATCCAGAGAGACAAAGGGTTTGGGTTCATTAGGTTCAATACCCATGAAGAAGCAGCCATGGCTATTCAGATGGCCAATGGGAGGATAGTCTGTGGAAAATCCATGAAGGTATTTCTGCACTCCTCTTTATTATTGATATTGTTCATCTCTTAGTTATTGCTATTCTTCATCATGGTATGGTCTCTTCTATAGTAACTAATCTAGGAATGTAAGTAATATTATAAGACTAAGGGACAGACAAACATATTCATTTTGGTTCCCTCCCACACCTCATTATTCGGATGGTTACCAAACCATCTACTCTTGGCACATTTCTTGGATCCTTACTGAGTATTGAGTGGAATACTGTTGGTAACAATAATATCATGTACTTGTATATGGGTTGAGAAACAAAATATTAGAGTGTGTACTCAGAGAAAGCTGAGTTACCTTCTTTGAAAACTTGAGAAAATTAGATGGAGTACTTAGTTGGGAACTGGGGCAAAAACTTGTTTCTTCAAATGAGTAACTTCTCACTGGAACAATCACCGACTTGTTTCATACTTTTAAATGACTAATTTTGTGCTTGCAGTGCTCATGGGGTAACAAGCCAACTCCTCCAGGGACTGCCTCAAATCCTCTGCCTCCTCCTGTCACCCCTTACCAAATAGTTCAAACTCCGGGTATGAATCAGGGTTATTCAGCAGCAGATTTGTTGGCCTACCAACGCCAACTTGCCATGAGCCAGGCTGCTGGGTCTGGTTTATCTGGACAAGCTCTTGTTCAAATGGCTGGCCAGCAGAATCTAGCTGCCCAGGCTTCCATGGGTTTAAACTCTGTTGGGTCCCAGGCAATGTATGATGGATACGCCAACAACTCATCTGCCCAACAGATGATGTACTATCAATAAGGTCAAAGAGGGTCATCTCAGGGCCTTCTCATTTTGCTGGCATGTTGACATTAGATTTTGGGTCTTGTTATTTCTCTTTTCTCAGTTTATTTATCTTTGTTAGATTTTGCTCCATATGGCTGGGTTGTAACTGATGAAAAGTTGTTTTTTCTTTTTTCTTTTTTTGTACTTTTGGTGTTTTTTTGTTGCTTTTCTTTGTTTTCCTTGGGAAGTTTATAAAAGGTTTAAGTTCTGTAATATGTCATTATTATATACGAGTAGAAATCCACTTGCTCTGTCTGTGCTCTTATTATTTCCTTGTGGCTTTTGCTTTGAAGCCGCCTTAGAACTCTCTTATATGGCCCAACTGTTTTGTAATCTTACTGTGCCATCTTTTCTTTCATCCTCTTTATTTCGAGAACATCAGAGGCCTATCATTCTGAAATATACTGCATTTGATGAATCGGAACCCTTTCTATTTCGCTGAACACAAGTATTCTTGGCCAAGTTAGTTTATAATACAAGTGGTCAGTTTGCTAAATCCTTAACCAGGAACTCGGCCTTCTATCCTCTGTTCCCGGATCCGTCACATGCACCCGGTTTATATACGACTACGGCAGATATTTCCGCAACACAATGTCCAACATATCCTAATACGACCGAAACCAGTTCACCCCTTAATCAGAGAGAATGGATAACACATCAACAGACGAAAAGCATTTAGGGTTTCTTGTCTTCAACAGAATGAATCACCAACTCCAAATTCACCTCAAAAGGTAACACATTTCTCTTTTTTTTTTTTTAGTTCAGTTCAATTCTCTTTCTTATAGTAGAATCAAGTCTGAAATTTTGAAACGAAACACAAAACCCAGACTCAAATTTCCATAAAATGGTAAACACAACATTATTTAAGAGAAAATTCTTCTCTTTTTTCATTTCTGAGGATAAGCAGCAATAGGATAATGTTAATCTAGTCCCAGATCCTCTGTGCAACTTGGGTTACGCTGTTAAGGGAGGAGATTAGGTTCATTGGCCCTTTCTCCCTTGGGAGTTGGTGTTCAAGTTGAGTTAAGTTCATTGGCAGAACATCAAAGTTAACTACTGTTTGGCTCTATTGCATTATTTGATTGAATTGCACATTCAACATGGAAGTATTAATATGTATTTCTTTTGAACCGAACAGATAAATTATCCTTGGCGAAAGAAAAGAAGTGAGGGTGAATTTGATAATGTTGTTAATTTTGCATCGGCAATTCACATTTTGGGTAAGAAAAAAAGGCCTGATCTAGCTAAGGAACTGCTTGTCGAAATAGAATCTGAAGGTTATGTACCTAGTTGTGCTACTTTGTCAGCTCTGATGCTGTGTTATGTAGATAATGGACTTGTATCATATGCCAAGGCTGTATGGGAAGAGATTATAAATAGTTCATTCGTGCCAAGTATTGAAGTAATCTCTGATTTAATTGATGCATATGGAAATTTGGGTTGTTATGACGAGGTGTTTAGGATACTGCGTGATGTGACTCTGAGGAACTTTAATTCATCTTCCCAGGTTTACTCGTTGGCTATCTCTTGCTTTGGTAAACGAGGGCAGCTAGAAATGATGGAAACCGTGATTAATGAAATGGTTTTGGATGGTTTTAGAGTGAATTCTATCACGGGAAATGCCATCATTAAATATTATGCGGAGTATGGTTGTTTGGAGGAGATGGAAACTGCCTATGGTAGGCTCAAAAGATCTAGGATTCTTTTGGAGAGAGAAGGAATTAGAGCAATGGCTTCTGCGTATATCAAGGAGAAGAAGTTTTATAAGTTGGGGGAGTTTTTACGGGATGTTGGTCTTGGTAGGAGGAACGTAGGAAATCTTCTGTGGAATCTCCTTTTGTTGTCTTATGCTGGTAACTTTAAAATGAAAAGTTTGCAGAGGGTATTCTTGAGTATGTTAGAAGCTGGGTTTTCTCCTGATCTTACTACATTTAATATACGGGCGATGGCATTTTCGAGAATGTCTTTGTTTTGGGATCTCCATTTAAGCCTTGAACATATGAAACATGAAAAAATTGTCCCGGATATTGTGACTTATGGGTGTGTGGTTGATGCATTCTTGGAGAGAAAACTCGCAAGAAACTTGGATTTTGCTTTAAGCAAAATGAATCTTGATTCTTCTCCATTTGTTTCAACTGATCCTTTAGTGTTTGAGGTTTTCAGGAAAGGTGATTTTCATTCAAGTTCAGAGATACTTTTAGAATCCAAATGGAAGGAGAAATAGACTTACAGGAAGCTAGTAGCAATCTGTCAAGAAAAAGTACCGTAGTAACCAAATCTTTTGGAATTATTGAGAGGTGTTATGTCGGTTCATAGTTTTCGAATCTGGTCCAGTTATCATCAGGTATTCGAGAATTTATATTACAGACTGTTATGAAATTGTTTTTCTTGCACATATTTTGCAACATGTTCAATGTATTGAGTGGTAAGCGGTAACACTTGATTCATGTTTTTTTTTTCTATTTGCAGAAAAATGGTTACATGAGAAAATGGCTTTTGATCAGAATCTATAGCTGGGAAAAGCGAACCACTGTAAGTTTACTTTCTCCAAAGCAAATTGGTGACATGTGCATTCAGTAATCGAGCGTTTGTCTTGTCTCATGAAAGCCTATCAGTTCTTTCTGCAAAGTATCTCAATATTTCACTTTCTTACTTTATAACACAAACTTACTACTGATGATAACTCGACCAGATTGGAAAAACAGTTCTATATATATATACATGTTTTTGAGCTGAATTCACCTCCTTGCCTTCATATCCTATATCTAGTGTGAAAGAAAGGCTGCAAGACCTTAGTTTTACTTACGCTTCTGACCCTGTAAATGCAAAAACAATATTTAGCACTCTGGCCTTCTTAATAATATAACATCGTCAAGTATTGGTTAAAGTGTTTGTAGAATTCATACTTGACTGCTTTTCTGGTAAAGATGAGTTGCTTATCGAGCTATCAAATCCTGATGATATTAAGTGAGGGTCGCTCATCACTTCCTGCATAAGTTTTTTTATTGTAGTTATTAGTATATCATAGAACAACTGGTAAAGTTCCTCTAATACTAGTACTCGATTAAACATTCTCAACTCACCTGGTTCGTAGCAATATAACTGTTGTTCGGTGAAGCATTTGCACTTCCGGGGATCATGTTAGGCATGCAGTCATCAGCAAGCGATCGCAATCTTTCAAGCTCTGGTAAAATCACCTTTGCAAGATCAGGACGGTCTTTTCTCCTCAACTCTGCACACTTTATCGCTAGGTTAGCATAAGATAAGGCCTCTTCCATAGGCCAATCAGTCACGGCTGGGTCCAGCATATCAGCAAATGTTTCCTTCTCTATAGACTGTTCTACACGATGTGTCAGACCCATTGGTGGTTTGGCCGTGATTATTTGTAAAAGCATGATACCTAGGGAGTAAATATCTGATTTTATACCAAGCATTCCTGTTTGTTGATATTCAGGATCGATATAACAAAAAGTTCCCGCCGTCGATGTTATTCGGTATTGTGTAACACAATCATTCACAGAAGGAGGGACAAGTCTAGCCAAGCCAACATCAGCAATCTTGCTAACATAGTTGCGATCCAGTAAGATGTTGCCAGGTTTTAGGTCTCGGTGCACTATTGGCTCCGGTTTTGTCTGGTGTAGGAAAAGCAATCCAGTAGCAATATCTGCAGAAATTCGAAATCTCAATTGCCAAGAGAGAGGTGGTCTATTTCCTTTTCTGAAGAGACAATCATCTAAGCTCCCGTTAGCCATATACTCATAGACTAGACAACCATACTCTGGGCAGGCTCCCAAGAGGAGAACCATGTTAGGATGCCGAATGCAGCTCAATACTTCAACCTGCATTGGAATATTGGAGTTCCAGTTACGTCTTCAAACTTACAAAAACCTTTGTAACTACTTCAATTTTCTAATTTGTGATCTTAGCAAAGAAGTTTATGGGAGCCATACCTCCTGCTGAAACTGTGATCTTCCCTGAGCTGCATCTGGTCGAAGTATTTTAATGGCAACCTGTGTGTGATCGAGATGACCTTTAAATACAGGTCCATAACCTCCTTCTCCAATCTTTCGAGCTTCATTAAAATGGTCTGTTGCTACCTCAATCTCCTCAATTGTGTACTTCCTGTACCTGATATCAGATTTTGAAAAAGTTTCAAACATTTTCTTCTTTTCCTGAGCTTCTTCTAGTGCTTTCATCTCTGCACTAACTCTCTTCCGTGCCTCCAACTCTGCAACCCTTTGAGATGCTTGAGCAGCCTCCATTGCTGCCTTGCACTTTGCTTTCTCTCTCTCTGCAAGCACTCTCGCTGCTTCTTCAGCACGCCGTGCGTCCTCCAACCTCTGTTGTTCTTCCATTTTCCAGCGGTGAAGCTCTGTTGCCTTTATAGTGAAAATCTCATCTGAGTTGGACTATATGATAAATTAACGACGTCAAGAACCAAAAGAAAACTACCTTCTGTTGTGCAGTGAGGGCTTCTTTGCAGGCTGTGCTGTACATGTCCATTGTTTGCTTTAGCTCTAGCTTTAGTCTCCTCATCTCATTATCCACATCATCCTGCAAGTTCAACAATATTAAACGTGAATGGACTGTTCAGAAGGTTTGAAATATCATATTTATGGGATTCAAGTTATCGAGCAATCATCTCAGCTTTCTGCTGTGCTTAAGACAAATTTGTCTTACATTATTTTGTGAACTATGTGAAAACCCACTCTCCTGCGAAGCCATTGAGAACCCGATTGACTTGCGTGCTGATTGCATCGAGTCAAAACTATAACCTTCATAACTTGGTGTACCCGAGCTGGTGGAATATCTTGAGTTTCGATCAGTATCCAGATGGTCGTAGAAAGAAGGGAACATTTGGTCTGTGCTTGGTCTACCAGAAGAGCTCACAAACGATATATCAGTTTCTGGTAATGAGAAATCAGTGTACACTTTTCCATTCATACCTCCCCCTCTCGCGAAAGGTGACCTATATTACAAATAAAAACATCTCAGTCTTTTCACAAATTGGAAGGCAAACCATGCACATTAAACGTGACCCATTTATTTAACTAGTTTGTCCTAAAAACAAAGACGAGAAGAGAAGGAGAAAGTTTAATCTGTCGTGGCTTACTTGATGGAGTCCAGGTTTTCAAGCACTTTACGAGTCTCTGGTTTCGTGTCTGTGGATGGTGATATTTAATAATTTTAGAATTTACAACATGAGATATTACGAGTAAGATGAGTAAGATCACATGTGTCATTTCTTAGTTTATTTTTTCAGAGTTTTCTTACCTCTTGTGCTAGTATCTCTTGAGAGTGGTGGTTCATGGTCCGGTATTTTGGTCATGAATGGGGGTAGGGCAGGGGCTGGCCGTGAGGCAGATCGTAGGGATGACATCTTCCCTTTGGAGATAATATAAACAGTACAGAAATCTGGTGCTCCCTTGGACACACTGTTTGCAACATCTGTGTTTCTGAACCTCCTGTGAACAAATTGTTTATTGTTATTAGATCTAAAATATTAAGATTTGTCAATAGTACTTCCCTTATTTTATCCTTATAATTTTGTTTGGTTGCTCATCCTATCTAATACAATCTTGTGCAAATTTGTATTTGGACTGTCCAAGCAGAATAAAGAACTTAGCAGGAGTAGTTACTTGAAAAACCCGCCCTTTGAGGAAGCACCGACGACTAAATTTGCAATTGAAGAGTGGGCAACAAACTCTGTTATTGCTTTTGCTATATCTGTGGCTTCGAGTGTTATATCTTGGCATTGTATCTGAGACAAAGCATTAGATTCCGAAGACAATATCAGGTTAGAACTCAGAGGTTTCCTTTTTTTTCTCGTTTGCTTTTAATATGCAGTTTGTCAGATAGATGTAGAACAAAGATAAGTGAGTACCCACATCTTTTCGTGAACAAAAGACACGGAAGGGAAGGAAAACATCGTTGCTGTCCAGCGCTCTTCTGGACGATATTGTTACTTCGGTGCCGTCCGACATAGTGGTACGACCTTCCGCTGCATTCCTCGAACAATATAACAAAAAAAATATGATTATTTATCAAAGACAACAATTTCTTACATAGGAGGGACATCGTCATCAATTTGATACATGAGGTTACATAGTGATCTCTAGGGCCAACATAGGGATGCATCAAGTGCTAAAATTTGGTGACTAGAACATGCTAATAGATAACCAGTACCTAGTATGATGTTACGTAGGCAGTCTGTATTTGTAATACCATGCCGGATGCGCGTATACGATCTTGTACTAAAATCAAACAGATCACATTGTACAAGGAGCACAACCCATGTATGTATATGCATATAGATTTTCCAATATATATCGGTACTAATCTAAAACTTGTTTATTGATCTCATGCATGTAAAAAGTTTTCTGATGAATTCAGTTTTTAGGTTCCGTATCAGTATGAGAAGATTTAGTGTTCAATGGTGCAAAATGCATGGTACCATGATGAGATGAAAAAGATAAAGAGTAATAGAAAGATGAATGTACCTTGTGCAGAACGAGAAGATGGTGGTTTGGGATTGACATGAATTAAGAAAATTGATTGACCCTTTGTAACAAGATGATCGGCGGCCCATTTGAGAGCTTGTTGGCTTGATTTATCTCTGTTTACAGCTACTGCCACAGACCCATTTCCTGCACCATCCTTCTTGTCACTGCTCTTTGATAACCACATTTCTTTCTTTCTTTCTTCGTTTCTCCGTCTTTTTGGATTGAAAAAATTACGTTGTTTTCTGTCTACAGATTCAGACTTTCTTGTTTACCTTCAAAGATGAATTTCAGAAAACAAACAGAAGGGAAAGAAACACTCTCTTTCTCAAACTTGTTTTTACAAAAGGACTCTCCATTATTTGAGGACAGTTTTTCTATTTTGACCATTGATTTTTGTCATACTATTTTTGGTGTAAATGATTACTTGCTATTATTCGGGCAATGAGGTTGTTTAACCCCTTGAATGCCTTTTCACCGTGTGGATCATCAGACTAAACACCTGAAAAAATTATTGGGGTTGGAGGTCCAACTATTGGGCACCCTAGCTATCTTAAACCAGAAGATTTGGCTAGTATGGACGCTCTCTCCGTACTTTTGATTATGAAGCATCTCCTATATAGCTGACACATCATTTTATTATTCTGGCCGGAAAAAATTTAGTTCGATTTTATTTTTATGTAATGGAAATACACTACAATATCAATTAATCACAAATCGGCAATCTACCCTAAAATTAAAAATTATGATTATATGCCAACAAGGTTGCCTTCAAATGATCATGTTCTTCAAAATTCACATGGGAATTTTCAAAAAAAAAAGTTCATTAAACTATAGTACAATTGCATGTGGGTATTTAGAGTCGTTTAATACAATTTGATTAAGAAAGCATAGGCTCGTGTGGTCTGATTAAGAAAGCATAGGCTCGTGTGGTCCTAAACTGTTGTTAAATTTATTTTTCGCCTGAGTTGGTTAAACCGTCCGCTGCATGAATCCCTTTCATGTCGTCGTGATGTATATTGCAAAGTGGAATTTGGCGTATTTTTTGTTTGATTTCCATAATCATTTCAGTTATGTACCAAGATAGTTCAGAAGGAGTGATTATGAAGCGAATTAGGGTTTTCGAGTCCGTCTCGAATAGAACTTTCGGCCAGTTCTTTTCAGTTCCCGATGCCATGAGCATGACCCATGTCTCAACTATCAAGGCAATGGTTATGCCTAAAGGTTGTGCTAATGCCATCACAGATCTGGCTTCCGAATCTCTCTGCAAATGAAGCTTGCTCCCGTCATTCTCGGATATCCTCTTGCCACTCCATCATTATTGATTTGAATCCAGTCAAGATTAGTGTTAGAGCATTGCTCGGTCGAACTCACAAGTGTTGCTATCTCAAGCTTATTGTCAAATCTAGTTGTCAAAACTATATCTTGATTTCTAATCTACATTTAGTCAAATCTCGGATTAGGATAGAAGTGTGTAGTTGAGATTCGGATATCACTGCGTTCTACCATTTGAAGGCGAATATCAACAAGAGCTCTAGAGAACTTCTTCAAATAAGGTAAGTGAAGACTAAACCACCTATTTCTCAAGTTTTCACCTTTTATATCTATGAGACATTGTCGCATGACTAAATTAAACAGTACATGCATAATAGAAAATTCGAGTCAAGTTTATCTTGAATATCGTTCTCGAAATATGCTAAACTTAAGAACATTTGTTCATACTTGATGAATTTGCTTAAGAAAAATTAATTGCTCATAACCTAAATTGTGATTCAAGATTTAATCATTTGAAAATAGCCTGGAACAGTGATATGTGTCATTGATGTTATTCGAGAATGTTTTCTATCGATTATTAGAGAGATATAGAACTATTGTAAATCTGGATACAGGACACCATGCATACCAGTTCACATACTGGGAGAACTGTTATAAATCCAGAGTCGCAGTACATGTACCCAGTACACGTATCGTCGTAGCTATAGTTCGACAGCGAGTGGTACGCATACCCGGTATCCATACCATAAAATGATCTGTGAACTCGTGAACCAGGAAAGGTACGCATACCATAAAAAATTGTGAGTTCCTGAACTTGTTGTTGTCTTAAGGTTACACATACCCGATTTACTATGACAAGAATATTCACGAACAGCTACAGTACACGTACCCGGTACACGTACTTACCATGTCGAATATTTTCAGATGCATCGGAATTAATTCTGTGAGATAATCGACATTTGAATAACTCTCTAAGAACACATCTAGACATGATTGATCACATGACTCAAGAAAAGTCTTAAAGTGTTATATGAAAATGGTTAAGCTTATTATTGTTCAATTGGCTAGTTTCGGCTAACTTTTATGAACCAAGCATTATACACGGTTCGGTTACGGTTTATCCTAACCAGTGTATATTCTATTATTTTAATCTCAAGTCAAGTTTTTCATCTAATGGTGATTATTAATTGCTTGATTCCAAAGTTACCTTAGCTTAAATCTAAAGCAACCTTGATCTTGAAAGTCTATAAAAGGGGAACCTCAAACAACTGGGATCTTTGAATCCCTGACACTATTCTTGTGTGCCCTAGTTGTAAACTAGAGTCTTCCTCTCCTTAAAACCCTTCTGGGGTTTAGCGACTAAAAAGACTTCACCTAGGGATTCGTGAAGCCAGGTAAAACTATCCTTATCTTGATAGTGTAGTTCGTGTATCCTGATCTTGTGGTTATTGTCGATCCTTTCTGCAACAAACAAGATAGACAGAAATCATAAAGTTTATTCGTCTCAGACTTTGTGATTCCACAAGTTTATACTTGTGAGGTGAATAATAATCTAGGCTGCTCTTCGGGAGTCATAAGACCGGATTTTGAGGTTTGCTAGACTTTGTCTATTGCAATCGATTTCCTACCTCACCTTGATCTTTGATCAGAATGGAAATCACATATAAGCTTATCTGTGGGGGGCATCTTGATTTAAAGTCTTCAATTAAGTTGAAGCAACTCTTAGGTTGTAAAGGACGTCATCTAAGAGAATCAAATGCGCGGAGTCCTGCTAGGATTCAAGAGGCATAATAAGGAGCGCGACTGTAACTGAATTGCTGCGACGGTTTAATTCGATCTCAACTACATTCCAGTCCGAAGTTCTAATTGTAGGATAATGTCTGTAGCGGCTTAATATAGTTTGGTGCTTAATTCTGGACTAGGTCCCGAGGTTTTTCTGCATTTGCGCTTTCCTCGTTAACAAAATTTCTGGTGTCTATGTTATTTCTTGCCCGCATTATATTGTATATATTTATCATTGAAATATCACAGGTTGTACGTTAAAATCAGTCGAAGTAGATAAGTCCATCGCAATTGTTGGATACGACTTGATTGATTCTTGGATATTGATCTTTGGAATCGTCCAAGTACTCTCACAGTATAATCAGGTTTACAGACTAGTCTCTGTAATATTCTGATTGTGAGAGAAAGAGATATAAGCTCTTCATATATTTCCATATTGAGATTCATTAAGTTGAACTCTCGGAATTATATTTGAGTTTAGTCCATACGGGTTTCCTAAGAAAAAGTTGGTGGTGTATTTTGGTACCCCCACGCTTTCAATTGGTATCAGAGTAGACAAACACGTTTAAGACCTAATAAGTTTGTGCTTGAAGCAAACTGACTATATGGACAGGAGTGCAATATCGATAAGCGTACCGCCAGCCTTTGATGACACAAATTACTTATGGTGGAAAATTGTTATGCATTCCTTTATACAAGCCTGTGACTTTGAGACATGGAAACTTGTGGTTGTAGGATACAATCCTCCAACAGTTGTTAGAGACGAAAACACTGTTGAGAAAGGTTTAACAGAATATTGTGAAGCCGAGATATGTGCTGCAAAGAATAATTTTAACAGATTAAATGTTATTATTCACACCATAAGCCAAGATCTTCAGCACCATGTGACTTCATGCACTAAGTCTAAAGATGCTTGGGATATCTTAGAAACCGTATTTGAAGGAGATACCTCGGCAGAAAAAAAGCTAGGCTTCAAAACCTAAATTCTGACTTGGAAAATCTTTGTATGTCTGATGAAGATTAGTTTGATGAGTTTAATCGCAAAGTGTGTGAAATTGTTTATGCATGTTTTGCAGTAGGGAAGACCATTCCTGAAAAGGATATTGTGATGAAATTCTTCGATCTTTACCAAAAAGATACGAGTCTAAGAAACATGCCATCATGGAAGGAAATAACTTTTCAATACTTTACAGAAATACCCTAGTTGGAAAGTTAAAAATCTTTGATCTAGAACTCAGCAAAAGAGACAGTCATTACATCTCGTGGGAAGAAATTCTAGCGAAAAATCTCTAAGTCCCGACCAAATTGATGAGAAAGATGAGAATATCCTTAGTTGCACTATGTCAGTATTTATACAATAGATGAAGAAAACTCTCAGACAGAGAAAAGGAAAAATAATAAATAACCATAAATTAAGAATATGGATAAAAAAGGTTCAATTAGACAAAGATTCTCTAGTCTGTTCCAAATGCTTGGTCATGGTCATCATAAGTCCGTGTGTCCCAACAAGGATTATTGTGAAAAAACTAAAGCCTGGATGGAAACCTTAGACCATTGTTCCGAGGATGAATCGGCCAGTGCAGTTTTACTCACATTTATTGATAATGATCAGGTTCATGATTCAAACAGTTCTAGCCATTCCGTACAACAAAATATATCTTCTTCAAAAGAAAAAATCATCTCGTTTAACAAAGGATGAATTTCAACTGGAAAAGGATAAGTGGACTAAAAAGATTGAATGTCTGGAAGGAAAACTGTTTAAGTTGAAGCAGGAACAAAAAGAGACATGTCATCCGATTGATCCTACTACTCATAAAAGGAAGAAACAAGTGTGGACTAAAAGGATTGAATGTCTGGAAGGAAAACTTTTTAAGTTGAAGCAGGAACAAAAAGAGACGTGTCATCCGATTGATCCTACTACTCATAAAAGGAAGAAACAATCTTTTCCGAAAAATCCTATAAGAGTTGTTAGAGCATAGCTCGGTCAACCTCGCATGCGTTGCTATCTCAAGCATGTTTGTCAATGTTAGTGATCAAAACTATAAGTCTTGATTTCTAGCCTACATAGCTAAGTCTCGGACTAGGATAGAAAAGTGTAGTTAAGCTCAAGGACTTCATGGCGATTCATCATACAACGAAGAAGATCTATACAAGGAACCGTGGAACTTCATCAACAAAAAGTATGTGGAGACTTGATCTTATCTATCACTCAAAAGTCTATATATTCTATCTCATACTTCTTATGAGACAAAATTCGTATGTTATATAGACTAGATCATACACATTTGACATTTCGAGCTGAGCATTCATTGCTTATCTTTTATCTCGAAATCGTGTGTTGTTAAAGCATTTCTATTTGATCAAGTTTATCTTCACCTAGTGGCGAAAGTCATGAAAAGTTTCAATCACTTTGAGAATTGCACTGACGTGAATCGGTCTGTGAATAACGGCTACATAGCGTCCTCTGAGAATGTCTCAATGATTGAAATGAGAGTTTAGATTACATAACCATGTATTCCTTGAACCGAAGTTTTCGAACTTTGTTGATCAAGAAAAATCCGGAGGATTGTGGAATTGGCTTGCCAAGTCCGCGAACCCAGTCCGCAGACTCAGTCCGCGAACTGTCGGAAGTTCTCGACCGAGAATTTCTGCTGGATTTTCCAAAACTCGTTTGTGTGCTAAGTCCGCGAACTGGCGGAAGTTCTCTTTCCGAGAATTTCTGCTGAGTTTGGAAAACTCAACCGATTAACTTAAGTCCGCGAACTTGTTTATGAGCTTAAGTGATTATGATCTAAAGATGTGCTCTGAACATGAAACATTAAATTACTAAGGAATGCTTTATGCAAACCGTGGCTATAATGTCCATGAGCCGATTCAATCGAATCGAATCATCTTTGTTTTAATTGTGTCTTGTGTAGTTACATAAGATCTCATAGCAATTGAAAAACTCTTTAACTAGTTCATTTGAGTCAATTGAACTAGTTATGGTGTAGAAGAACAAGGTTAATATGAAATGCTCATATGGTTAACCTTTTGGGTTACTATGTTGAACCAACATACACGTACACGTTTGGGCATGGTTTTCACAAACCCAGTAAACGTTTACCCAAGTGTGAGTGACAAGCTAAGTTTTCGATCTAACGGTTGAGAAATATTAGCTTGAATCTAAATCAGGTTTTTATCTAACGGTGAATAAGGATTGCTTTGTACCTACGGAAAATCCCTGATTTGAAGGATATATAAAGGAGACATCTAGCATTGTGCAAAACTAATCCCCACACGTCTGTGTGATACTAGTGCACTCGCTAGAGTCGATTCTCCTTTAAGCTTTGGTTTTCTTCTCTAAAACCAGGTTAACGACTTAAAGACTTCATTGGGATTGTGAAGCCAGACCGATAATAATTTTATCGTAGTTGTGTGATCTGATCTTGCATCTTCTATCGTACGAGTACAATCGATTGATTGACTTGAATCGTGAGAGTTCTCCGATAGGCAAGATAAAGAAGTCACAAACATCTTCATCTCACTGTTTGTGATTCCTCGACAATCCGCTTGTGTAGTCAGGAAGGATTGTAGAGAGGTGATTGATTAATCTAGACTGTTCTTCGGGAATATAAGACCGAATTATCAATTGGTTCCTGTTCATCTTGATTTTATATCTTAAGACGGAACAGAACCTAGGGTTTATCTGTGGGAGACAAATTTATCCTTTGATAGACTTTTCTGTGTGAGACAGATCTGTTTATTATCAAGTCTGTAATTTTGGGTTGCGACAACTCTTGGTTGTGGGTGAGATCAGCTAAGGGAATCAAGTGCGTATTATCCTGCTGGGATCAGAGGCGCAGGAGTACAACTGTACCTTGGAGGTGGGATACTGATTGGGGTTCAACTATAGTCCAGTCCGAAGTTAGCTTGGAGTAGGCTAGTGTCTGTAGCGGCTTAATACAGTGTGTATTCAATCTGGACTAGATCCCGGGATTTTTCTGCATTTGCGGTTTCCTCGTTAACAAAATTTCTGGTGTCTGTGTTATTTCTTTTCCGCATTATATTTTATATAATTAAAATAATACAAGTTGTGTGTTCGTGATCATCAATTGGTAATCCAACTTTTGGTTGTTGATTGATATTGATTGATCCTTGGACATTGGTCTTTGGTACCGTCCAAGTTATTCCTTGTATTTGATAAAGACTCGCTATTGTTTTTAGCTTGAGTAAAAATCAAATCAAGAGGGAGATATTAACTTCTTGAGATACTTTTATCTAGATTGAGTCTGACCGTCTAGTTGATTCTCTAGTACAGTATTTCAGAGTTAGTCCATACAGATTGCTAAGCGAAATATTGGGTGGTGTTGTTAGACCCTCTCTTTTTCAATTGCTATCAGAGCAGGCAAACACGTTAAAGACCTTATAAGTCTGTGTTTGTAGCGATCTGATTATGGACGAGTCTATCTCTAATAACGTACCAGTTCATAAATTACCAGATGATTCTAAAAGCTTGGATTCACCTGAGAGAACTGTCACATCTAAGTCAATATCCAGACATTCTCTTGATGTAAAAACTGTTGATTGGGAAACTCTCCTAGAAGAACAGTTGGATGAACTTTCTGATGAAGGTGATTCAGATATTGATAGAGATGTTGATGAGGAAGTCTCAGAGTATGTTAAGTTTTTGGATTCGTGGAATATGAAGAAGATTACAACTTCTCATGTCACACCTCTTCTGACTCATCTCTGTCGAGAAAACAAAAAATTGAGAAGATATTACGCCGGTTTTTAATTTTTGGAATCGTTCTACCGAATTGATCCTCAAGGATTCTGAGGAACACCTACGTATGAAGTCACTTGAATGTGATAATCTTTATCAAAAGTACTTTTTGTTGGAAGAGAAACTTGCAGAATCTGAAGCAAGGTTTAACTCCCAGCAAACAAGTTTTGACGACAGAGAAAGCGCTTATCTCACTCGAGAAAAACGCCTTGAGGCTGATTTAGCTGCTGCTCTTGATAAAATCAAGATGTTGGAAGATGACTTGAAAAAGTTCAATACTAGTTCAATCAAATTAACTACTATGCCAGGAGAAAGTAAAAATCATCGTGATACACGAGGATTGGGCTATAAGGGAATAGATGCTCCAAGTACTAGCAAAGAGGTAAAATTTGTCAAGGCTAGTGATTCTTCTCAACAAAAGTTTTCCACTGATGGCAAAAGTGAAATACCTTCTCCGGCCGTTAAGGTTCAAAAGAGCAAAGTATATCAACCTCCAAAACCAGCACACATGAATCCGGGTAACAATGTTCCTTATATTTGTCATTATTGTGGAAACAAAGGTCACCTGGAAAGGAGATGTCGTTTTCGTATAAGGAATGAAAAACTTCATGATATTCTTGTTTGGGTGTCAAAAGAAGTTGTTAAACCGGGATCATATGTTAAGGCTAACATTCTTGACATTACGGGTTGTAAACGTCCAACCTTTAGGCAAAGGAATCAGTGCTGTGATAATCCTAGATTTTCCTATAAAAGTCATACGAAGCATTTTCACAATCGTAATGGTTATCAAAAGGATAACTTCGTAAAGACGAAGACAAGATCTGATGCTCCCAATTGGAGAAAGACTAACTTGCAAAAGAATAGTCAATCCAATTATCTTTCGGAAAATCTTGAAGAGAGTAATGGGAAGAAGGTTTCGGTCGTTCCTAAACACACTCAAAAGTGGATACCAAAGAAAGTCAATGATGGTTTGAGTGTGAAAAGGAATGATCTCCCAGAAAGTTCCATGACTATGGAGAAAGCAGTATCCATGATGCTGGAACTTAAAGAATTCTTTGGGAAGATGGATTTGGATGTGAAAGGTTCTAAAAGTGATCTCTTTGATGATAATCCAAAGGTCACTTGTGGTGAGCAAGACTTTGTTCACCCCAACGCAACTTGATTGTGTTAAAAGTGCATCCTCACCAAGGAATGCCCTGCTTTGTATACAGTGAGGGAAGCACAAGAATTGGGGCACACAGATTATGTTCGGTAAGGCGGTAGAATTCGATTGGATTCATATAAAAAGGTATGTGCATTATGAGTTTGTCTTGTTGCCTAGGAAACTTCTTACGAGAATTTTTATTCTTATTTTTGAGAAGGATTACTAGAGTTTGGAATAGCCATTATTGTGATTACACATTGCTATGTCCAACGTTTTCATCTTCATGTTTTTAGATTTATTGTTTTAAATTCTAAAAATATTTGGAGGATGATGTTATTGCAGTATTGATCTTTATGATTTTTTGATATTGAAATTTGTTTATGTGATATGTATTGTTTACGTACTTGAACTTGAAGGTCCCATATTGCGGTCAAAAGTAAAGTCGTTCATGAATTAGTATCCGTATTGATGAAAGGACGAATGGAATTTTGACAATTACAAAGTTATGCCTATGCAATCATGTATTTGATGGTAAATAGGATAAAATATTTTGTTTGACAAGGATAAAGTCTATTATATCGTTATGATGGAAAATAGAATAGATCCTTGTATGTTATCCACGGTATTGATCTTCATTGATCCATCTTGTTATGTTTTACCGAGAAGGCTCCATTGAGTGTTTTATGTTGAGCACGATACAACTAAGTCGATTATTCTTATTGGCTTGTTGGTTGTTCCATAAGATGCTATATGTTGAGCATTAGGAACTAAATTAATCAACCAGTTTGTTTATTTAGTTTGTACTCCATAAGTTTTCTTTCTTATGTCGAGTACATGTACGGTTAAGGTTGTCATATTCTATGATGAACTTAGTCAGGGTTCCATAAGTTCTTTTATGTTGAGCCCAAAATAATTAAATTAATTACTTAGGTGATTAGTTTGGTTATTTGTATTCCAATTAGATTAATTATAGGTTCTCTTGTAATTAATCTAGTTGAGTTTTCATATATTCCACAAATTCTTGTGTTGAGTATATGAACGACTATACTAATCATGTTCTATTGGTTAATGTAGTCGTATATTCCGTAAGGTTTTCCTTATGTTGAGTATGTGAACGATTAAGTTAGTCATCTCCGTATGATTACCTTAGTCGTAGATCCGTAAGTTTACTTATGTTGAGCACTTTCAATTAAATTGATCACTTTTGTGGTTTGATTTAGTTGCGTTTTCAATTGAATTAATCATGGGTTTACTTGTGATTAATTTGGCTGCGCTTTGGATATAGAAAATTATTCCTATGGTTTTTGGTGTCCAATTAAAAAAATCCTTCTTTTCTTTCGAAATTAAGGTCGCCCTTGTTGTTCTTTCGGGAATGCCATCAAATGGGGGAGAGTTCTTTTGAACTTGTGCTTAATGGTAATACCTTGCGGGGTGTGCGACTGTGGAATTTTATAGGGGTTATCTTGTATCTTAAAACTCGTTGATGAATGCATTTAGATTCGGCTTTATGATTGCATCTAAATTAAGTTGGTTGTATTTTTCTTTTAGTCTATGAAATGTCTCTTGTGGAAATTTCATTATGATCCCGTTCTTGTACCTTTGCCAATTTTATTGATAAAAAGGGGGAGAAATAATGTAGTTCACACTACAAATACATATGGTTTTCGGATCATTGTGTAAGGGGGAGTGGTTTCCATGATCGAGATGGAGTATCGACTAATGGGGAGTGATACATATCACCGTAGTATTATTGTTAAAGTCGTGATACAATTGGACTTTGATATTACATAATAATACTATGACACTGTATAATAATGATCGAGAATCTCGATTTCTCTCATTGTTATAGCTACGGAACTTCAACAACGGTGATTCTAAACTTACAAACTTTGGGATCATTGGAGTACTTGGAAGGACGAAGATTTCAAGGAACGTTGAAGATTAGACTATGGAATAGGAGCCACTAAAGTTTATCTTTTTTGTATTCCATATGTATTAATAGTTTTGTCACTAAAATTGACAAAGGGGGAGATTGTTAGAGCATAGCTCGGTCAACCTCGCATGCGTTGATATCTCAAGCATGTTTGTCAATGTTAGTGATCAAAACTATAAGTCTTGATTTCTAGCCTACATAGCTAAGTCTCGGACTAGGATAGAAAAGTGTAGTTGAGCTCAAGGACTTCATGGCGATTCATCATATAACGACGAAGATCTATACAAGGAACCGTGGAACTTCATCAACAAAAAGGTATGTGGAGACTTGAACTTATCTATCACTCAAAAGTCTATCTATTCTATCTCCTACTTCTTATGAGACAAAGTCGTATGCTATATAGACTAAATCATACACATTTGACATTTCGAGCTGAGCATTCATTGCTTATCTTTTATCTCTAAATCGTGTGTTGATAAAACATTTCGCTTTGATCAAGTTTATCTTCACCTAGTGACGAAAGTCATGAAAAGTTTCAATCACTTTGAGAATTTCTTTGACGTGAATCGGTCTGTGAATAACGGCTACATAGTGTCCTCTGAGAATGTCTCAATGATTGAAATGAGAGTTTAGATTACATAACCATGTATTCCTTGAACCGAAGTTTTCGAACTTTGTTGATCAAGAGAAATCAGGAGGATTATGGAATTGACTTGCCAAGTCCGCGAACCCAGTCCGCAGACTGTCGGAAGTTCTCACCGAGAATTTCTGCTGGATTTTCCAAAACTCGTTTGTGTGTTAAGTCCGCGAACTCAGTCCGCGAACCCAGTCCGTGAACTGGCGGAAGTTCTCTTTCCAAGAATTTCTGCTGAGTTTGGAAAACTCAACCGATTAATTTAAGTCCGCGAACTTGTTTGTGAGCTTAAGTGGTTATGATTTAAATATGTGCTCTGAACATGAAACATTAAATTAATAAGGAATGCTTTATGCAAACCGTGGCTATAATGTTCATGAGCCGACTCAATCGAATCGAATCATCTTTGTTTCAATCGTGTCTTGTGTAGTTACATAAGATCTCATAACAATTGAACAACTCTTTAACTAGTTCATTTGAGTCAATTGAACTAGTTATGATGAAGAAGAACAAGGTTAATATTAAATGCTCATATGGTTAACCTTTTGGGTTACTATGTTGAACCAACATACACGTACACGTTTGGGCATGGTTTTCACAAACCCAGTAAACGTCTACCCAAGTGTGTGTGACAAGCTAAGTTTTCGATCTAATGGTTGAGAAATATTAGCTTGAATCTAAATCAGGTTTTCATCTAACGGTGAATAATGATTGCTTTGTACCTAAGGAAAAACCCTGATTTGAAGGCTATATAAAGGAGACATCTAGCATTGTGCAAAACTAATCCCCACACGTCTGTGTGATACTAGTGCGCTCGCTAGAGTCGATTCTCCTTTAACCTTTGGTTTTCTTCTCTAAAACTAGGTTAACGACTTAAAGACTTCATTGGGATTGTGAAGCCAGACCGATACTACTTTTATCGTAGTTGTGTGATCTGATCTTGCATCTTCTATCGTACGAGTACAATCAATTGATTGACTTGAGATCGTGAGAGTTCTCCGATAGGAAAGATAAAGAAGTCACAAACATCTTCGTCTCACTGTTTGTGATTCCTCGACAATCCGCTTGTGTAGTCAGGAAGGATTGTAGAGAGGTGATTGATTAATCTAGGCTGTTCTTCGGGAATATAAGACCGGATTATCAATTGGTTCCTGTTCACCTTGATTTTATATCTTAAGATGGAACAAAACCTAGGGTTTATCTATGGGAGACAGATTTATCCTTTGATAGACTTTTCTGTGTGAGACAGATCTGTTTATTATCAAGTCTGTAATTTTGGGTTGCAGCAACTCTTGGTTGTGGGTGACATCAGCTAAGGGAATCAAGTGCGTAGTATCCTGCTAGGATCAGAGGCGTAGGAGTACAAATGTACCTTGGATCGGTGGGAGACTGATTGGGATTCAACTATAGTCCAGTCCGAAGTTGCTTGGAGTAGGCTAGTGTCTTTAGCGTCTTAATACAGTGTGTATTCAATCTGGACTAGGTCCCGGGGTTTTTCTGCATTTGCGGTTTCCTCGTTAACAAAATTTCTGGTGTCTGTGTTATTTCTTTTCCGCATTATATTTTATATAATTGAAATAATACAGGTTGTGCGTTGGTGATCATCAATTGAAAATCCAACCTTTGGTTGTTGATTGATATTGATTGATCCTTGGACATTGGTCTTTGGTACCGTCCAAGTTATTCCTTGTATTTGATAAAGACTCGCTATTGTTTTTAGCTTGAGTAAAAATCAAATCAAGAGAGAGATATTAACTTTTTGAGATACTTTTATCTAGATTGAGTCTGACTGTCTAGTTGATTCTCTAGTAAAGTATTTCAGAGTTAGTCCATACAGATTGCTAAGAGAAATATTGGATGGTGTTGTTACACCCCCGCTATTTCAACAGTAGTCAACAAAAATCTCCATGTTTTAAAGTCTTGAAAAACCCTCCCCAAGAGGAATTTTAAACTGATAACAAGGACACAACATTTGTATCCCAATGTCTCTTTGTTTCTTGTGCAAAAATCAGGATTATCCAAAGGATAAAAGTGGTCCAAAGTCTCATTTTTCTACAACTACTCCTTTTCAGAAATAGAAGAAAAATCACAAAAGGGAAGAGTCAGAACTCTCAAAGGAGTTGAACCGAATGATTCACAAGTTGCGAAGTCTAATAAACAGTTTCAAGAAAAAATTGCGTAAAACAAAGGTAATAAACTCGCCTCTTATCTCTCAGACTCTTGATTCTGTAGTTAAAAGACTTAGACTAAGAAAGTCTATTCCTGAAAATCCACCTGATCCTCCACAATGTGGAAGGAATCGACCCAAGCAATAACTTTTCAGTTGATTCTCGTCTCTTCTTAGATGAGAATATCAACTCAAGAAAAAAAAAAGGTTGGTGTCTAATCAGGTGTATCATCTGTGGGCATAGTAATAACTGTAATAAGGTTGAGCCCTGCTTCCCGAAACAATTCTTGACATAACATGTCTAATACTTCTTGTGCTCTAAATTTATTTATAAATCTAAGTAAAGGGCAGTTTATGAAAAATACTTATATACCACATGATCATGCAATTATGACAAAAACATGTGTAAATCACATCAAGTCTAGGATAAAGGCTATAACAGGAATTATAGGTTCTTCTAAAAATATATCTATTCTCTCAAGGTTCCGTAACCGGTTTCAAAAAAGTATCCCTCCTTTAAGAATCAAATTAGGGTACGATAACCATGTCTTATTCAACATTTTCAACCAAGGAGGATGAAGTATGGATTGTGCAATTTCCCATAAGGAAAATCTGGTTTGAATCATCACAGAGTGATTCATGTCAGGACAAGTGTGAAACTACTCCTAGTGACAATCTTCCATGTTCTCAATTTGATGAATTATCTTTCAAGTTAAACCTTGTGTTAGAACAAGTTCGAGCACTAAGCTGTGAACTATAATCCTTTACAAAGAAGCTTGAGGAGAAGATAGAACTTGTTGAATCGAGATTGAACCTTATTGAAGAGGTACTTGATGAATACATAAATTATGAGAACAATATGGGAATCTCAGAGTAACCTATTTGGTTCATTTTTATAGGAAGCTTCTTGTGAGAATTTATTCTTGTGTTCAAGAAGGATAACTAGGGTTTGGTATAACAAATATTGTGATTACACAAGATTTTTCCAACGATCTTCTACTTGCATGTTTTTAGATTTATTTATTTGAACTCTAGAGTTTTTGGAAGATGAACTTGCAGTATGTAATCATTATTGGTTTAATATATTGCAAAGTCTTATGAGATATATGTGTCCTTTGGTTTAATCACACTTTTGTGAAATTACTTCACTATCTACTCTGTAAGATTTTCTTATGTTGAGTCATATCGATTAGAATTGTCTCTTTGTTCGTAACTGGCGTTGATATTAATATATGTCGATATTTAGGATACAAATCTATGTGATTTTTTAATGTCTGGCAAAATCCTTCTTTTTCATTAAAGTAAGGTCACTCATGTTGTTCTCTTACGATTAACATCGAATGGGGGAGAGTTCTTAAATTAACTTATGCTTATTCGATATATCTTTGTGGGGAGAGTGGATGTGGAATTTACAGGGGATGCTTGTATCTTAAATCTCCTAGATAAAATCTAGTTGTTATATACTCTGTGATATCATTTAAATAAAAGTTGATATGTGATTCATTTAAGGTTTTGAAGTATCTTTTGTTTGAGTTCATTACAATCCCATAGTTTTCGTACCTTTGCCAATTTTTATTGACATAAATGGGGAGAATTAATTAGTAGTTTCACACTACATACATATAGTCTACGGATCATTATGTAAGAGGGAGTGAATCAATATCTATGGGTTTCACATATTATGCAAAAGATGTAAGTATTGACTAAGGGGGAGAAACATATCACCGTAGTACTACTTCGAAGTTGTGATACAATTGAACTTTGGAGAAGATAATAATATTATGTTTCTGTATAACGACGATTGAAAATCTATTTTCAAAGTTGTTATCTCTAGGATCTTCAATAACAAAGATGTTGAGTTGAACACGTTCAGAATTATTGCAACTTGAAGTAACAAATAATTCAAGGAGTTGAAGAACCAAGGAAATCAAGCATGGTAAATTCTGGAGTTTTGAAGCTTTATTTTTTAATCCATATGTATTGATATTTTTATCACTAAAATTAACAAAGGGGGGAGATTGTTAGAGCATTGCTCGGTCGAACTCATAAGTGTTGCTATCTCAAGCTTGTTGTCAAATATAGTTATCAAAACTATATCTTGATTTCTAGTCTACATTTAGTCAAGTCTCGGATTAGGACAGAAGTGTGTAGTTGAGATTCAGATATAACTGCGTTCTACCGTATGAAGGCAAATATCAACAGGAGCTCTAGATAACTTCTTCAAATAAGGTAAGTGAAGACTGAACCACCTATTTCTCATGTTTTCACCTTTCTATCTATGAGACATTGTCGCATGACTAAATTAGACAGTACATGCATAATAGAAATTTCAATCAAGTTTATCTTGAATATCGTTCTCGAAATATGCTAATCTTGAGAACATTTGTTCATACTTGATGAATGTGGCTAAGAACAATTTATTGCTCATAACCTAAATTGTGATTCAAGATTTAATCATATGAAAATAGCCTAGAACAATGATATGTGTCATTGATGTTATTCAGGAATGTTTCATATTGATTATTAGAGAGATATAAAACCACTGTAAATCTGGATACAAGACAGTATGCATACTAGTTCACATATTGGGAGAACTGTTATAAGTCCGGAGCCGCAGTGCATGTACCCAGTACACGTACCAGCATAGCTATAGTTCGACAACGAATTTTTGGTACGCATACCCATATCCATACCATAAAAAGTCTGTGAACTCGTGAACCAGGAAGGTACGCATACCTAGTATGCAAACCGAAAAAGATCTGTTGGTTTCAAAACCGGAAAGGTATGCATAATCAGTACGCATACCATAAAAGATCAGTGAGTTCCTGAACTTGTTGTTGTCTTAAGGGTACACATACCCGGTACACGTACTATGACAAGAATATTCACGAACAGGTACAATACACGTACTTGGTACACATACCTACCATGTCGAATATTTTCAGATGCATCAGAATTATTTCTATGAGATAATCGGTATTTGAATAACTCTCTAAGAACACATCTAGACATGATTATATGGAAAATCAGTCTCAACCCTCGTCCTACAATTGATCACATTTGTGACTCAAGAAAAGTCTTAAAGTGTTATAGGAAAATGGTTAAGCTTATTGTTCAATTGGCTAGTTTCGGCTAACTTTTATGAACCAAGCATATACACTGTTCGGTTACGGTTCATCCTAACCAGAGTGTATATTATATTATGTTAATCTCAAGTCAAGTTTTTCATCTAACAATGATTATTGATTGATTGATTCCAAAGATACCTTAGCTTAAATCTAAATGAACCTTGATCTTGAAATTCTATAAAAGGAGAACCTCAAACAACTGGGATCTTTGAATCCATGACACCATTCTTGTGTGTTCTAGTTGTAAACGAGAGTCTTCCTCTCCTTAAACCCTTCTAGGGTTTAGCGACTAAAAAGACTTCACCTAGGGATTCGTGAAGCCAGGTCCAAATATTGTTATCTTGATAGTTCGTGTATCCTGATCCTGTTTTGATTATCGAGCATTGCTCCAAGAAACAAGATATTTAGAAACAACAAAGTTTTTTTGTCTCAGACTTTGTGATTCCACAATTTTATACTTGTGAGGCGAATAATAATCTAGGCTTCTCTTTGGGAGTAATAAGACCGGATTTTGAGATTTGCTAGACCTTGTCTATTGCAATCGATTTACTACCTCACCCCGATCTTTGATCAGAAGGGAAATCACATATAGGCTTATCTGTAGGAGGCAGATTGGTTTAAAGTCTTAAATGACGTTGAAACAACTCTTAGGATGTAAAGGACGTCAGCTGGGGGAATCAATTGCGCGGAGTCCTGTTGGGATCCAAGAGGCGTAAGGAGCGTGAGTGTAACTGAATTGATGTGACGGTTTAATTCGGTCTCAACTAAATTCCAGTCCGAAGTTCTGATAGTAAGCTAGTGTCTGTACTAGCTTAATACAGTTTGGTGTTCAAGTCTGGACTAGGTCTCAGGGGTTTTCTGCATTTGCGGTTTCCTCGTTAATAAAATTTCTAGTGTCTGTGTTATTTCTTTTCCGCATTATATTGTTTGTCTTTATAATTTAAATATCACAGGTTGTACGTTAAAATCAATTCAACTAAATAAGTCTATCCCAATTATTGGATACGACTTGATTGATTCTCGGATATTGATCTTTGGAATCGTCCAAGTACTCTCACAATATAATCAGGTCCACAGACTAAACTCTGTAACATTCTGATTGCGAGAGAAACAAATATAATCTGTTCATATCTTTCCTGATTGAGATTCATTAGTTGAGCTATTTGATTATATTTGAATTTAGTCCATACAAGTTTCCTAAGAAAAAGTTGGTGGCGTATTTCGGTACGCCCATATTTTCAGTTAGGCATGTCCCGACCTACCGATATAGTTGTTGTTGTTATGATGGTGCTTGTTGGATTTAATGATAGTGGATCACCTGGTAACACTGGAGGCAGGATCTCATTTTCCCAGGTGTATTCTTGCTGAAGTTTGAGTGTCAGTTATGTATTATTTTCTGTGTTTGAATATTTTTAGTGATATATTAGTTCGTTTCTTGCTATTCATAAGGACCAGAATAGAAAACATAAGGAGGTTATGGTTGAGGATGAGGCATTTTTTCAGTAATTATGTAATTGTTGTTTGGGGAGTCAAGAGGGTGTGGGGATAAATGGGTGATGTTTGGCTGGTTTGAAAGCCGAAAGAGGAGGGTGTTCCGAGAAAAAGATGCGAGTTATCATTGTAAGTGCATTGATAAGCACGTAAGTGCTACATTTTATACCCATATTTATATTAGCCAGGACTCAATATTTGACTAATGACACCATTTTAGTGCTTTTGTAGAAAGTACAGTAAGATTCAATCATCCGATGAAAATAGGCTTAGCAAGAAACTAAATTGGCATTTTTGATTTACCATGCCAGACGAGTCAGAGCCGGATTAAAGTTTGTTGGCTGGCTGGCAAGCCAACTCAAGTGCCACACCACCATAGGCATTGACTAAGTTAAACAAAGAGAGTTTTCTTTGTTTGAGCGTGTGATTCCACTAATGGGCCAGGGGAAGAGTTAAAAGAAAACGAAGGACGTGGCCTACTCCACTATTGAATGTCCTAGTAATATGTTAGAGCATCATCGACATTTCATGTTCTTTATGCAGAGAAGAAAGTCTCATTTTGGCTAGTCGAGAAGCTGCCTCAAAAGCAGCAGCGGGTTGAAGGTTCCAATTGTTCTTAATGGCTAAAACATGCATGAAACAGTAGATGGATATGATGGATGAACTGTTGGTGGCAGTGGTGATTTATACAAGCTGCTGACACCGGTGGAGGACGATGCTGTGGACTAAAGCAACAATGAGGTTATTATATTGTGATGGGTTTTACCCAATCTCGGCATGGGTTGATAGTTCAAATGAGTTTGGGACTGTGCATGAAGACAAAACTGAGGGATCTTACAGCTTGCTAGAGAACGGAACTGGTGATGCTGGAGTTGAATGAGATTGAAAGATCGAGAAGATGTTTGCTGGAGTGGTCTTGTTTAAGGTTGTACGGTCGAAGTGTAGTTGGTGCACGTGGCTGGATTTGTCGTGGTCTTCTATGTGATCAGTGGAGACGAGATTTGGATGGTCAGAACTGGTGATGGCTAGTTAGATGAAGTTGGGTGTGGCTTGTCGTAGTCAGTTACTGGACTGGGCCTACGCTGTTGTTTGCTAGGTCGTATTTTGGAATTCTCGCAACACCCATATATGATGAACAGAGAAAGAAGATGAGGGGGGAGCCGACTACGGGAGCGACAACTTGGAAGGAGGAACGGAGATCGAGAAGGAGACAAAAGGCGACAGTTCCTACAGGGTTTGAAGTTTTATTTCTCCTATTTCCGATTTTGATTAGCAAATCATCTTTCAATTTATTCATGGCTTTTGAGAAAGTCAAGCATGTGTTCAGCCGTTTCTGGATCATAATTGTATTGAGGGCATAAGTTGGAGGTAATTCGATGGATATGGTTTAGAATAGGAAAGGTCTAACGATCATTATTAATTGTTTTTCACAAAAAAAAAAGATGATTTGTTTGTGGACATGGTAAAGTCCACGGGAATCTTGTGTCTGGAAGGGGATTCAGATGTAGCTGGTTTCCTGTCTGGTTTAGGCATTTATACCCGGAAGCAGTAGTGTAACCGTCTGCGAATGTGACCAAATTAGCATTTCTGTGGGGTCTCTCTTGTGGAAAGTAGATGTGTATGATTCTCTTGGCTTCAAGAAGGGGGAGGTGGGAGGCGGGTCGTTTATCTTTTCATGCTTCCAATTGTGAGAAATATGAACTATAATACCTGCCACTGTTTGGATAGGGTAGCATTGGGCAGAGTCCAAATTCATACATTAGGGGATCCAGTTCACCTGGATATGAAGCGTTCCCGATATGATGAAGGACATGTTGTTTAATTGTAGGTATGAGGGGTGTCGGTCCCTTATAATGTGGACTGGATGAGGATGGGTTGGGTATTGTATCTTGAAATATGGGTTGATTTTTTAGATTTATTTCTTCACAAAGGATGCCCCAGATAAAGTCATGTTGCTCATGTAAACTTCAAACTCTTTTCATTAACAAGGCTTTATTATGTTCTCAGCTTTTCCTAATGGCAAACCCTCCTTCCATTTTGAGTTTGGTTAACTTTTCCCAACCCAATGGGTGAAGCATACCAACTAAGAAATCATGCCCCCAGAAAAATTTCTGGTGATACGATCTATTTGTCTATGCACTTGCACGATGAAAATCTAGTTGTGTGTGCATAAGATGGTTGTAAGTAGGAGTGGGATAATTTTTTTGAGTATTTATCTGCATACAGGTTAAAATATTTGTTCATCCAACATTTTGATTTTTGTTTCAGTCTTTGAAAAAGCGGTGAGAAGATGTAATGAGAATCTATTCCCCGCTTGAAGTGGACTCCCAAGTAGACAGGGGGCTTGAAGTGGATGGCATGTTGAAAAGCTAGTGTTTTCTGTTAGAGCATAGCTCGGTTGAACCCACCAAGCGTTGGTATGTCAAGTTTGGTTGTCATATTTTAGTGAGCGAAAACTCATTTACGGAGTCGCTTGATTATGTACTAGATTCAACTTCGTATAGGTTAGCTTGAAAGTATTAGGATATGAGACATTACAAGTATTGCGAAGACTTGAAGAAGTAAGGAGCTACAACGACAACATCATCCTTCCACTTGAGGTTACTGATATTTGACTTGAACTGTTTTTTCATTTATCTAGGTCAAAGATCAATCTAAAGACTTCTTTGGGATTGAGAAGCGTTGAACCCACCAACGGTACTAATAGATATTGTCGATAATCTTGCAAACATTGTCAGACGAGAACATCGGGTCTGTATATGGTAATCTTGCAACCTTAGTTCAGTAATAGGTTGTAGTTTCATCCAATCTGATATATTTGACACCTCAACCCTCACCTGGACGAGAACATCGGGTATGTATATGGTAATCTTGCAACCTGAGTTCAATAATAGGTTGCAGTTTCATCCAATCTGATATATTTTGACACCTAAAATCCCACTTGGACGAGAACATCGGGTATGTATATGGTAATTTTGCAACCTGAGTTCAATAATAGATTGCAGTTTCATCCAATATGATATATTTGACACCTCTAACCTCACCTGGACGAGAACATCGGGTCTGTATATGGTAATATTGCAACCTGAGCTCAATAATAGGTTGCAGTTTCATCCAATCTGATATATTTGACACCTCAAATCCCACTTAGACGAGAACATCGGGTCTGTATATGGTAATCTTGAAACCTGAGTTCAATAATAGGTTGCAGTTTTATCCAATCTGATATATTTGACACCTCAAACCTCACCTGGACGAGAACATCGGGTCTGTCTATGGTAATCTTGCAACCTGAGTTCAATAATAGGTTGCAGTTTCATACAATCTGATATATTTGACACCTCAAACCTCACCTGGACGAGAACATCGGGTCTGTATATGGTAATCTTGCAACCTGAGTTCAGTAATAGGTTGCAGTTTCATCCAATCTGATACATTCGACACCTCAAACCTCACCTGGACGAGAACATCGGGTTTGTATATGGTAATCTTGCAACCTGAGTTTAGTAATAGGTTGCAGTTTCATCGAATTTGATATATTTGACAACTCAAACCTCACCTGGACGAGAACATCGGGCCTGTATATGGTAATCTTGCAACCTGAGTTCAATAATAGGTTACAGTTTCATCCAATCTGATATATTTGACACCTCAAATCCCACTTGGAAGAGAACATCGGGTATGTATATGGTAATCTTGCAACCTGAGTTCAATAAAAGGTTGAAATTTCATCCAATCTGATATATTTGACACCTCAAACCTCACCTGGACGAGAACATCGGGTCTGTATATGGTAATCTTGCAACCTGAGTTCAGTAATAGGTTGCAGTTTCATCCAATCTGATATATTTGACACCTCAAACCTCACCTGGACGAGAACATCGGGTCTGTATATGGTAATCTTACAACATGAGTTCAGTAGTAGGTTGCAGTTTCATCCAATCTGATATATTTGACACCTCAAACCTCACCTGGACGAGAACATTGGGTCTGTATATGGTAATCTTGCAACTTGAGTTCAGTAATAGGTCGCAGTTTCATCCAATCTGATATATTTGACACCTCAAACCTCACCTGGACGAGAACATCGGGTCTTTATATGTTAGTCTTGCAACCTGAGTTCAATAATAGGTTGCAGTTTCATCCAACCTGATATATTTGACACCTCAAATCCCAGTTGGACGAGAACATCGGGTCTGTATATGGTAATCTTGCAACCTGAGTTCAGTAATAGGTTGCAGTTTCATCCAATCTGATATATTTGACACCTCAAACCTCACCTGGACGAGAATATCGGGTTTATATATGGTAATCTTGCAACCTGAGTTTAGTAATAGGTTGCAGGTTCATCGAATCTGATATAGTTGACAACTCAAACCTCACCTGGACGAGAACATCGGGCCTGTATATGGTAATCTTGCAACCTGAGTTCAATAATAGTTTACAGTTTCATCCAATCTGATATATTTGACACCTCAAATCCCACTTGGACGAGAACATCGGGTATGTATATCGTAATCTTGAAACCTGAGTTCAATAATAGGTTGCAATTTCATCCAATCTGATATATTTGACACCTCAAACCTCACCTGGACGAGAACATCGGGTCTGTATATGGTAATCTTGCAACCCGAGTTCAATAATAGGTTGCAGTTTCATCCAATCTGATATATTTGACACCTCAAACCTCACCTGGACGAGAACATCAGGTCTTTCTATGGTAATCTTGCAAGATGAGTTCTGTAATTGGTTACAGTTTCATCCAATCTGATATATTTGACACCTCAAATCCCACTTGACGAGAATATCAGGTCTGTATATGGTAATCTTGCAACCTGAGTTCAATAATAGGTTGCAGTTTCATCCAATATGATATATTTGACATCTCGAACCTCACCTAGACGAGAACATCGGGTCTGTAATCTTTATATGGTAATCTTGCAAATTTAGTATGCCTTGTTTTGTTTCCGATTATGTGTTTGACCACAATTTGACCAACTTGACCACAAATTTGATTAACTTGACCACAAATTTGACCAACTTGACCACAATTTTGACCAACTTTACCTCGATCCGGACGCCTTTGACCTAGATATTTTGAGAATAAAGCAAATCTTTAAATTGAAAAAACAATTCAAGTCAAATATCACTAACCTCAAGTGGAAGGATGATGTTGCCGTTGTAGCTCCTTACTTCTTCACTTCTTCAAGTCTTCGCAATACTTGTAATGTCTCATATCCTAATACTTTCAGGCTAACCTATACGAAGTTGACTCTAGTACATAATCAAGCGACTCTTTAAATGAGTTTCGGCTCACTAAAATATGACAACCAAACTCGACATACCAACGCTTGGTGGGTTCAACCGAGCTATGCTCTAACAGAAAACACAAGAGAAAAGCTCTATTCGAGCTACAAGTATTTTCGTTTGATGCCCGATTATGGTATGGAAGAGATAACTATTTTTCTGTGTTTTTTTCTTCTTTTAGAATCGGATTACATGAGCATTTTTATAAACCGATTCATGTTGTGCAATGTCAGGAATCAGTTTTTATATATGTATCGTGTAAACCGATTCTGGTTAACCATTTCTTTTTCTAGTTAATACTCCATCGTAAAATGAGTATGAAATCATACTCGATTTCATTTCGATTACAAATGAAAATGAAAATAGTTATGTATGATTTTACCCAATTTGGAAACGAGTATAACTTTATTCTCGAATTGAAAATGAGTATAACTTTATACTCGAATTGAAAACGAGTATAACATCTTAAACGATCTGAGATTGAGTATGAAGTCATACTCATTTTTAACTCGGGTATATAATGAATTTTAATTTTATTTGATGCTTAACAACACATAATTCACAGATAAAAAAGAAAAAATTTACCCACAATCGGTTTATGTTCATGCCGATATAAACCGATTCTGGATAATCGGTTGATTTTCATGTCCCTATAAACCGATTCTGGGTAGAAGCAAGTTTTAAAAAATCTTTGTATGTTTTTGAGGTTACAATGGGTTGATACCAATGATAACATAAACCGATTCTGAGTTGGTGTTCTTCAAAAAGATTCAAATTTTTAAATTTTTTCATGTTCAGATGATTCATTAACACGAGTTAATTTCACATCTAACACGATATTTTATCACTAATCGCCCGAAATAACACTAATTAATCAGGAGTAAATTAGCCATTAAAAAATAATTGTTTAAGCGGTTTTCCATTTTACTTCAAAATATCTTTTTTTTTGTCACGTAGTGATAAGCCCAAATTAATCACCATAGACCCTAATTTAGCCAGGTTTCCATTCCATAGCCCTTCTTATTAGGGAAAAATGGTATAAGACTCATTCTATTTTCTAATAACGCATACATTCGGAGATAAAGAATTCATACTAAATTAATCTAATCACTAAGGGAGTGGACAGTTTTTACAAATCTATTCATTGATTCCTACACAGTACAAAAAATAATTCAAAGTAAAAATATACAACGAAAAGAAAACTATATTATATATATGGAAGGATAAAATAAAATAAAAAAGTAAAAGAAGTTTTTTTTTTTTTTTTTTTTCATTTGGAACCTCAAGCGTATATGTAATTGAAGGATCAATTGGACACCATATGACCATTACCCCAACCCTTTTCTACACAACTTATGAAGAAAGAAAAATGGTATTAAGCATAAATATATATCTCCCTAAATCATCAAAACCTTTGTGAATTCAATCTCCATAAAGCTATCAGACAAACCCCGAACTGGACAAGTTGAGTACCTTTAGACAAATATTACCAAAACTTGTGTTGGGGTCATGGTTTCTTTTTCCCATGACATTAGTGTAAGAATCCATGCAATTTTAAATTCATCCTTCACTTGCATATGATTCATTATCATCATCATAATCAACATGTCTACCACTACTACTTCCTCCTCTATCTTTCAGTTCTTCAATCTTCTCAACAACTTCTTTCCAATCCAATCTCTTCTCGACATCTTCTTCACAACAACCCAATCCTATTTTCAACAACTTCATCACCTCTTCTTCAGCATCCTGTGTTCCTTTCATATCTTTATCAAAAACTTCAGCTGTCCATTCGTCACCTTTAACAACTGACTTCACCCAGCTCGCCAAATCCGAATTACCACCGTTACTTCCTTTGGCTTGTTGCAGATAATTAGACGGGAACTTACCGGTTAATATCTCTAGTATAAGCACTCCGAAACTCCATATGTCTGTTTTCTTTGTGGTTCGGCCAAACTGTGCATATTCCGGTGATTTGTAAGCCACCATGAGTTGAGTTGCGTGTTCTTGATTTATCAGGGGAACTAATGCGTAGTCCGCTAAGAGTGGTTCGAACGATTCGTTTAGTAGAACATTTGATGATTTTAGGTGTCCATGAGGTACGATTAAACTTGGCAACTCCTTGTAGAGGTAAGCTAGACCCTTAGCTACTCCTTTGACAATTTTTAATCTAAGCGGCCAAGTGAGACCAGGACGATCCGCGCTCCGGTTCCCTGAAACACATATTCAGATCAATGTCACTTGCCAAAATATAAAACTACGTAAATATTCAGAGAAACAAATGAACTCACCATGGAGTTGATATGCCAAGCTGCCATTTTCAGCAAATTCAGACACCAAAAGCTTCTCTTCTCTTCTGTAATAATAAGACACGACGGATGACAAGTTAGGATGTGATAGTCTACCTAGTCTTCTCATATGTTCTTGAAACTCCTCTTTGGCGACGTTGTTCATCAACCTAAATCTCTTGACAACCATGGAAGGACCACTTAAAAGTACAGCTTTATAAGATGAACCAAAGCTACCACTTCCCAAAACCTCGGCTGAAGCTCTAAGCAAATCTTGCAAATCAAATTTCACCCGCACGTCATCCCTTATGAATATCAACCCTGCTTGTTCAGATTGTTTAGTCTTATTTCCTCCTTGGCTGTGAGTACTTGCAGGTGATGATGCACCATGATAACCTTTTACTTCCTCGGAAGGTACCTTGGTTAGCATCTTCTTCCTAGACGCAGATTGAAATTGCGGATCATTCTTGCGGCGGAAAACAAATAAAACTGCAGCTATTGCTGCTATTGCACCAATACTTCCTATCACCATGCCTACGATTGCCCCAGCAGTTATTTTTCGTTTAATACATTCGCCCAGTGTCCCCCCACATAAAAGCTGGTTTCCTGCATGGCAATGATCAAAGAATATTGAATAATATTCTACTAGGAAACTATATTAGAAAATCAATGAAAGTGGCTTGCTTACCTGCAAAATATTTCTTATCCATCTTGCTGAGGCTTTCTGGGATTGGACCCTCTAATCTATTATTTGAGAAGTTAACAAATTTCAAGCCCTTTTGTTCAAAGTTTGGTATTTGGCCTTCAAACTGATTACCATCAAGCCTCAACTCCAAAAGCTTGGTTAACCCAAGAAGAGATAAAGGGATGTTACCGGTGAACATATTATCATTCAGATACAATTTCTTCAATGATCCCATACCCTTAAAATTATCCTTTGGAATGTCGCCGGAGAATTTGTTATGTGACAAGTATATGGATTTTAATGCCCCGAGCTTGTGAATATCAGGTATTGGTCCATCGAAACTGTTATTCATGAAGCTTATTGTACGTAAAGATGGCAGTTCCTTGAGCGTATCCACGTCGATCGTACCCATTAGTCCCATGCTTTCGAGTTGTATTCCCCATACAGACCCTTTTGAACAGAAGATACCAATCCAATTAGAAGTATTACCGGAGCATGGACTCGTCGACTGATTCCAATTTAACGTGTCGGCGTTAGTGAAGGAATCCTTAAGCTTGGATAGAGCTTCTGAATCTGATGCATGAGACACCGTGATGAATACAGATAGAAATGCGATAACGTACGCGATTGTTCTTGGCCCTGGTGGATCGCTACGGGCCATTACAAAAGTCGTTTGTGCATGCAAAATACTGCATGCACGAACGTTCTCACGTTAAAGTGAATGTTCCCGTTTCAACGACGACCACCAGAGCAAGAAGAACAAGAAGGGAAAGAAGAAGAGGAGGTTAATTTGATAAGAAAAGGGTTTTGAGGTCATGAAAGAATGAGTTTTGGAAGGGGGGAAATTGTGGAGAAACAGAAGCAGAATAGCTAGGGATGAAAGGCTTGAAATGCTAAGAATAGGTAATGTATTAAACAAAGAAAATGGCTGTGAGAATTGACCAGGTCTTCGTTGTTTCTTTTACTCCTTTTCCAATTAGTTGTTGCAGGAGAAAGCTAAGGCCGACCTTCAGAAAAAATTATTCATTTCTTATCTTACCATTCAAAGAGGTTTCCAATTGGCACCTTAAATTAGTAAACTATAGGAATGCCCCTATAAATAAATGTTTGAACAAACAAACAAGGTGTTAGTGGCGACAACATTCAAGTAAAACCCAACTCTCCGATGGTTTTTTAGCAAGGACACTCCGAACAGGTTATTTGAAAATTGCCGGAAGTTGTGAAAAACTTGCTAGTGTATTCCTTGTCTTTACTGGAATTGTTTAAATGCATGTTATTATTAATGGCCGTACTTAGCCTATACATGTTGTGCGGATTTTAATATTTACAAGAAAAAAAAAATTAGTCTCTTATTGGACTATACATAAGATCAATCAAGTCGACAACACCAGTTTCGCAGTTTGTTTGTGGTCATCAGCAGGCGGGGCGTTCACGTGCTGATCAGTTTAATAGACATCCTAGCAATCCCTTTTATAATCTTCTTAACTCTAGCAACCAGAAAGGCAGAAACTCCCCAGCTTCTTGGGCCATTGCTTTGTCATGAGTCTCAATTTAGTTCTGAATTTTGGCAAATGGCCCATAAAGCGCCATGAAAAATTTAGAACTCTGATTTTGGGCATACCAAAATCTTTCTAAGCATACAAAACAATAGTCCCATCTTGGATGACCTTATAAGGGTAACCTATGGGTAGTTCAATTACCTATATGCCCTTAATACAAAAATCTAAAATCAGTTTTCTAAGAAATCAAAATCAGTTTCCCTTAACATCTCTTCTTCTTCCTCCTCTAGCCGAACTCTTCCCTTCTCGGGGAAAAAAAATTTTCATCACCGTGATTAATTGTCGATTCGTAAAAATTTGATCGTCGATTAAACTCAATTACATAATGATTCACACCAAGAAAAGTTGGGACTAGGCAAACCAAATCGTCTTCTAATCCATCAATTGAAGAAGAAGAAGAAGAACCAACAGAAGATGAAGGTGTAGAAACTGAAATTGAACCACAAATTGAACCAATTGCATCTCCAACTCCGGAAATGAGGATAAGAAAGTAAGTTTTACAAACCCAATCTCCTATTTGCTATTTTTCACCGATTAAATGACGGTTACAGTGTTGGGTTCGGCTCAAAATTGAGTTGCGTTGTTAGCCGAATTGTTCTTCACAAAAGCTTCCTGTAAGTGTATATGAACAGTTCGGCATGAAATATCATGAAATTTCAAGCCGAACCTAGTCACAAATAGAGATGCATAGGGGTTCGGCGTATTCGATAATCATAATATGTGCTGAACCTAGCACATTTACGAGGTTCGGCTATTGCGATATTCATATTATGTGCCGAACCAATACAAAATTCTTACCCCAATAATTATCAGGAATATAAATGATCAGGTTCGGCTTATATAATACTTATGTAAATAGCCGAACCATGTATTACGAAAAGGTTCGGCGCTTACGATTTTCTCAATATAAGCCGAACCTAACATAATTTTTCTTCCATATCACACGGGATCAGGTTCGGCTCATTATGACATTTTTAAACAAGCCGAACTAGTTGGTTCGGCTCATAATAATAACACTTTCAGCTTGCCGAACTGTTCATTAGTTGTCAATATCCAGGTGGGTTCGGCTGATATATTAAGCCGAACATCTTCCAGACTCGCCGAACCTTAGTGAAAAAACAACAAACTTTTTTTATTTTAAGCTACAAAAGTGAGATTAAACATAAGATAGAAGTGTACCTTCTTCATCCATCGAACCAAATACAAGTTTTTTTATCATTTTCCCCTTCTCCTTCTCCAAAAAAATCTAACTTTTTTTTTTCTTACTCAAAAATTTTCATCTACACAAAATTATAACTAAATAATCTTAAAACTAATCACTAATCAGAATTATTTTAACTAATCATTTGTATTAACACTAATCCTAAAAGGACAGATTTGCCATTAAAAAAAATTGGTTAAGGAGGCTTCTGATTTTGTTATTTCACATCCCTTTTTGTCTTTATTAGGTATGCCTAATAAGATTTTGGTATGCCCAAAATCAGGGTTCAAAATTTAAAACTATATTGCAAATATAACAGTCAACAGCACATTTCCTGTGTTGTGTTATGCATCGAAAGTAAGAACCAATATAGTTATATAAAGCAAATGGAGAAAGCTGACACATAAAGCAGCTCTAGTTTTATGAAACAACAACTCAATGGAGTTGCATATAAATGAGCAAATGGACAAAGCTAATGCAGCTCAAGTTTTACGAAATCAGTGTATGTGCAGTTCTCAGAGATGCAGTGTTAGAACTGCAAGAGACTTTTTTAAACTCCGTACTCAAAATAATTCTACTTGGCAAACTTTGATGTTGAACTTGAATAAGTGAACTGTTTTTACTTAAACCATCTGACTAAATTCAATTTAATTCAAATAACAAAATTAGAGAATTGGATCTATATAACCGAGAATAAGCTTAAAACCAGAACCAATTGGCTAGTTATGGTTCCCATCCATTTAAGTTCGAACTGTGGCACCAGAATCTTGTCTCTTGAGAAGTGATCTACTGACAAAACCACTCACACGTGAACTGTAAAATATCCTCTTGGTGTCAAGAATTGTTATTTTGATAGTACTAGCAGGAATGTTTGAAGAATTTACCTTCATTGGATGAGGGTGTTTTCTGGGTTGAATTCTTCGTAGCCAACATCCAGAAGACAGAGACCGTCAGGTGGTGCTGGAGGAGCTGTGGCACGTCTGCACGTAGCTTCCATAAGATTTAGTAGTGCTTCGTCATCTGCTCCAGCTGCAGCCTCTCTTATCGTTGTTGCCACAAGTACTCGAACCATCTAATGAGCAAGTAGTCAGAATCAACATATACTCTAGGAAAGCATTCATTGATATAGACTATTATAGAGTTTAAGTGAGTACTTCTATTGTACAACTTTAAAAGCATAAGCAGATATACAATTACCCTGCGTAAAAAACGGTTGCCAATTAGCTCCACGCACATGACTTTCTGTCCTCTATCATCATTTCCATAAACCTATAAATAGAAACCATGCAAAGCATTGGTCCTTAATTATTTTGGAGACACGAGCCTCATCTTGGAACTTTAAATGTAAACGTAATAGATCGGATAGTTTAATCTAGTCAGAATTCAACCTCTTCTATTGAAGGCAATCTGGCTTCAGTAGCTCGAGCATGGTAGATGAAACACTCTGTTGGTGGACCCCTGGCAAAAAAGAAAGTAGAAAGATATTGTTCCCCTGCAGCTAAATTGAACCCAACAACAAGGTAAAACAGAGAAGATTTCATCTATATTTGATCAAAATATAAAATATACATGTTATGGCTCTTACGTGCTTCTAGAAGCTTTTATGTCCCTTGCAAACATCCTGTATGACAAAGATTTTCCTTCTAGCTGAAGTAAGAGTTCGTTCACCCTTTTTACACTGAAGCTTCTTGGCTTATTTCGACATTCAACCCCATTTTGTGCATCAACAGCTAAACATTCATCTTTCTCCTCTACATTCAGACATCCATTTTTCAGGTCAGAGTGTTTTTCTTTGGAGCTGGAGTTCTCATCATTTTTGCCACTCCCAATTCCTTCGTTTTCTAAATCAATGATGGGAAAGATATAGAAATAACGCCTCCACTTGGCAGAGAAATTAGGATGGAAATCACGTGATACCTACAACACATATTAAGTAAATGAGTGAGTGTTTCAGAAACAAGCAATTGCTCTTAAAATGTAGAAGTTAATTGGTTAAGAAACTAAAAATGAGTAAACAACTTATAAAAGATAACGAAGCATGTCTCCCTTTTGTAGTATAAATTCTTCATTTCACCTTGTCCATAAAAGATTCAAGAAATTACCCAAAAAAAAAGAACAGCTAACGGGTTAAGGTACAAAAAACTCCAATCTAGAGGTTGAGGAACCGCCACAGTCCACACGCATCAAGGACATGGTTTCCACTATCTGATTATAGTTATGTAAAAACTAAAACTTTCATACACAATATATAACCTTAGATGCTGAAACGACCCTCAGCTTTCCAGGAGACGCACTATTGATGGCATCCTCCACATCTTGAGTTTTGATGTCATTTCTCCAAGTAACTGGACATAATATCAGTCAGACACTGCAAGAATTAAACACCACCCCAGAAAATCGGAGTCACGAGAAAAGTCAACAAACACCTCAAATAGTCATCAACTAATTTAGCCATTAAAAGATAATGGTATATGCCTATATGGTAAAGCCTAGACAATTTTGAGAACAAATAGCAATTTCAATTGTAATACGAAAGATGGGATGTGTCTTATTACATTGAGGAATAAACCCACCTTTCATTGCCATTAGTTCTCATAAATATTAACTCAAAATTCAATTGTGGAGACCAGAAAGCAAATTACTTGCAGGATATGGCTTTCTTAAAATGAACTGAGATGGTGTCCTAAACTAAGAACAGTAGAACTACAGCAATGCTGCAGAATCACAGAGAAACTGGACATACAGGATAACGTATGTAGAGTCGGGTATTTTTGCTCCTACGTAGAGAAACTGGACATAATAGGATTACATTTGGCTCACTCCTACTAGAGGATTTCTATAAAGCACCACGAATAATATTAGTTGATCATGAAGATAAAGAAACAAGAAAATGCCTAAGTAATAACTCACAGAATGAACAAACTTGGTTCAAAGCTGTCACTCCTTTGTCAGTTCGACCAGCAACGGCAACACAGGCTTCCAGTGGTAAGGATTTGTCTTTTAGCTTTTGAGCTTTGAATTCATCAATGAAACTACCAATAGACCTCTCCACTACACTATAAAGAAATTCATACAGAAAATGTTAAAAAAGATTGGTGAGATGCAATACAAAAAAAATGAATCCTAACTAATGCGAAAAATCCAGCATGATTGGCGAAAAGGAAATCTCGAATTCAATTGGCCTAGACAACTCATAACTTCTTAAGCAAAAATAAATAAATAAAAATGAAATCAAGTAATCAATTAACCTTTGAACAGCATTAAGTCCTGGCTGTTTTTGCCATCCATCAAATGAATCGCCATGGTAGGAAAGAACTATCTTATATGTCGCCCTTGCCCACCTTCCTTTCTTATTCTTATTCTTACCATCCTCCAATTCAACACCTTCCTCACAAGTTTCTAAACTTTTAGCAGCAAATTGAACAGATGCGTCCTCGGCAGAATACCTCTAGAATTACGAAATCATACCAAAAACCATAATATACAAGTCAATTGCGATTTGCGAATAAGAAAAACAACAACCCGACCAATTTCACAGACAATTAAGCGTTACGAACCTCGGTTCCAAACAAACTCTGTATTGGCAATCGACCATTAACTAGATTCAGATAGAAATTGTGTACTTTCTGCCATGGCCTCTTGTCATACATGAACTCATAACACTCCCTAACCAAAAATAAAATAAAAAATGGTGTGAATTCCAGATATTCATTCAGAGCGACCTAAACACAAACATTTGACTGGCTTTACGAATTCAAAACAAGAATCTGTATCGAATTGGTGGAAGTAAAAAAATGAAAAATTAGGGCAAAAGATTATACCTAGCAGTCCACCTAGAATCCTTGCAAGAATCAGTGTGGTTATAATGTAAATAAGTACTACTGTCCGTCTGTTTTTCCATCACTTTGTAGCTCCAAATTGGTTCTTTTGCTGTTGCGTTTACTGTGACTCTAGCGAATTTTAGCATCCCACCAGCATCAGGATTTTAGGGTGTTTGAATGGCGGCGCTATCGAAGTAAAAAGGAGGACGATGAAGAAAAAAGCTAATCTTTGTTGGCTGCCTGCCCTATTTATTCTGCATTTGAAGCCGCGAATTTTTCTTTTTCTTTCTTATTATCTATGCCAGGTGGCCGGGCGAACTTGCCGAGCCATTATGGTTTGTGCGACAAAGTTTTTATCGCTCGGTAACTACTCCACCATCATTGAGATAGATTTTGTCGGTGACGTTGGACAGTACATCGTTCGGTGGAGATTCAATCCCCAACGAATCTTTCTCTATCACTTATCAATATATGCATTTCGAAGTTCGTTAATCAAGGAAAGTGTCTAGAGTTATATCTCTCTTGTTGTTTGAACGTTTGCAGAACTGAATTCATGAACCTAACTACAAAGAGAATTCTTGTACGGTGCCAAAGACCAATGTCCAAGAATCATTCAAGTCTTATCCAACAAACTAGGTCGAACGTATCTACTGTGATTGATCAACGCACAACCTGTGATATTTCAATTATAAAGATAAACAATATAATGCGGAAAAAGAAATAACACAAACATCAGAAATTTTGTTAATGAGGAAACAACAAATATAAATAATTCCGGGACCTAGTCCATATTGAACACCAAATTGTATTAAGTCGCTGCAGACACTATTCTACTACCAATTAACTTCGGTCTGGAATGTAGTTGAGCCCGAACTCAGTCTCCCACTGATTCAGGTACAATCGCGCTCCTCACACCTCTTGAATTCCCTTAGATGGTCTCACACCAACTAAGAGTTGCTTCAACTCAATTGAAGACTTTAAACCAAATCTGCCTCCCACAGATTAAGCCTATGCTTGATTTCCTGATTTACGATCTAAACGGATGATCAAATCAAACGAAAGATCTAGGTTATGGAAATCGATAGCAACTAGACAGAAGTCTGGCTATCCTCAAAATCCAGACTTATGCAACCCGAAGTGCGTCCTAGATTATTATTCACCTCACAAGTATAAAACTTGCGGAATCAACAAAGTCTGAGAGGAATAGAACTTTGATGATTACTATCTATCTTGATCGTTGGAGAGAGCTCTACAAACAATCAATAGCAGGATACTCGAGTTATCATGATAAAAAATAACTGGACCTGGCTTCATGAATCCCAATGAAGTCTTTATAGTCGATAAACCCTAAAAGGGTTTTTGGATAGGACAACTCTAGATACAACTAGGACACACAAAAAGGTAGTGTCAGGATTCAAAAATCCCATTTGCCAAGAGTTCCTCTTATATAGACTTCAAAGCCTAGGTTGCTTTAGATTTAAGCTAAGATAGCTTTGGAACCAAGCAAACAATATCCACCGTTAGATGAAAGCTTTGAATCTTATTCACATAAACAAGATATACACTCTGGTTAGGTAAATTGTAACCGAACCGTGTATAAAGACTATGTTCTGTATGGTTAGCTGGAACTAGCCGATTTGAACGTTAAAAACTGAATACTCATTTTCATGTTCACTAAGATATTAATCTTAAGTCCAATCATGTGACCAAATGAGTCTAGTGTTAATCAAAGAATTGATCGAATGAAAATATCTCATAGAAATGATTCAATCACAATTGGATCATAATCGACATAGTTGGTAAATGTACAAGGTACAATTACTTGAATCGTTCGTGAGTCGGTTGGGTCACAGTATGCGAACAGGTTTGCATACTTAAAGGCATAACCGATTTTCGGAGTCGACATAATTTTCCAGTTCACGTATCCGTTTGCAAACTAAGGTGCAACTTAAAGTTCCGGAGTTGACATAACTTTTTCAGTTCACGTACCGGTTTGCAAACTTAAGACTTTTACCGGTTCCGGAGTTCACATAACTTTTTCAGGTCATGTACCCGTTTTGGTACTAAACTAGTTCTAGAACATAGAATTGTATTGGATCGCATAGCGGTTCGAACTTTAGCCTGGTTCCCTTACCACTGTTCCAAAATGGTTTACATACGAATATGCATACCTATCCTGATCACGAAACAAACAAATTTTCCCATGATGTACATACAAATATGCATACCACACCAATCTGAAAATCAATACCTAGCTATTCCGCTACGTGTACAAGTACATGTAATACAACTTCAGACATATAACTGTCCCAGTTTATAAGACTGATAACAATATCTTGTATTCCGAATATAGTAGTTCTATATTTCTCTAAATCAATTCAAAACATTCTTGAATAACATTAGTGGCATATATCACTGTTCCAGGATATTTTTGAATGATCAACTTGGATCATGATTTGGTTCCGAGAAATAAATTGTTGTCCACTGACATTTGATCAAGTATGAACAAATGTTCATTAAGCTTAGTCACCATATTTCGAGAAATTCGTAAACTAAATAATTAGTTCTCGACTCGAAATTCTTGTCTATGCAAGTTAGTACAATTAGTTATGTGACAATTGTCTCAAGGATAGAAAAGTGAATATAACTTGAGAAATAGGTGGTTCAGTCTTCACTTATACCTTTTGTTGATGAAGTTCTCCAAAAGCTTCGGATGATCTTCGTCTTCAAACGGTAGAATGCAAATGATGACTGGTTCGTTTCTCAACTATCTCTATCCTAGACCGAGACTTAACTAATTGTATACTAGAAATCAAGATATAGTTTTGACAACTAAATTTGACAACAAGCTTGATATAGAAATAGTTGTGAGTTCGCAATGCTCTAACAAATTTTATTGGTTTTATATATTACAAACGTCTTATGAGATATGTGCCTTTATGTTTTGTGTATTGTGCTATTATTTCATAATAATGCTCAAAAGTTAAGTCTATTATGTCTTTACGCATATATTAATAAAAGATAGACTGTGTTAGAGCATAGGTCGGTTGAACTCACCAAGCATTGGTATGTCAAGTTTGGTTGTGATATTTTAGTATGAAAACTCATCTAGAGTCGCTTGATTAAATACTAGAGTCAATTTCGTTTAGGTTAGACTAGAAAGTATAGGAATGTTGAGACATACAAGTATTATTCTGAAGAGCTAAAGAATATGTAGAAGTAGCGAACTACAACGACGACATCATCCTTCCACTTGAGGTTAGTAATATTGACTTGAACTGTTTCATTCCTAACATATCTTTCAAGTCGTGCTATATTAAAAACATTATTGCGAAGCTGTATATATTGTACCTATTGTGTTAATACTCTAGTGATGTGACATGATTATAATAGTATGATCATACTATTAGAGAATTAGACTATTGTTTTGGGGTAAAAACTGATTCTGCTGGCAATGGTAAATTTGGGTGTGCCGCCGAGAAACGAATCTAAACCCCAAAAAAATGCACTGCACGGAAGTACTTTAGATTCGAGAGATCAATCTATACAATCCTGGCCTAAACCAAGAAATGGTCGTTCCAGTCTTGCTTCGGTCACAAAATGAAGGAGAAGGGTTGATCTTAGAAAGGGAAACGAAGAAGTTGTTGAGATCAGAATGGTTAACTCTGAAGGTGTGGTTGTTTTATGACTTGTATCAGAATATGGAACTCACTTGCGGAATGCAAGCTATGAGTTCTTTGGTGTTTTTTCCGGATACTTGTGTTTATAACCGTTGTTGGTTGAAATAGGTTGAAAACTTATTTATATAAGTCATAGTTGAACGCACCCTGATCTCATAGGAAGTGGGAGTAGTTGAGTGATGGAGAAGTGAGATCGTGTGAAAATGTTGAAAACCACGTATTTCAATGAGGGAAGATGGGTTGGTGTACACCCACTATACTTCTCCGCTGCCACTAACTGTCAGCCTTTCCTGACACTTTCTCATAATGAGTGTGTTGCACGCCGCACGCTGTGAAACACCAGACCAATACCCTGGTGAACATCCCCCAGTTTGCGACATGTTTGATGTCTCGAGTATTTTCGTGAAAATATGCAGCAGGTTGCTGAGTGGGTCTTGTTTGCAAGACCTAGTTATTTTGACCAATCACGCGCAAGCTATGCGACAGGTGGTCATGTATTACAAGCCAAGGCATGAGGTTTGCCGCAAGAAATAGCACGTAACGATTCTTAGGTCAAATAATTAAATTTTTTATGAAATCGATATTTATAAAACATCGTTTGTAATTGATGCATATAATGCATCACTTTTAAGCAAGCAGCTCAAACTAATCGATGCTCATAAAGCAACGTTGTATAAAGATGCTTTAAATTAGTCGCGGAGCCTAATGTTTTAAAAGGAGCATGACTGGCCATTTTCGAGAAGCTGCTGGGAGTCGTTCATGCGCGCCAAAGATAGGCCGATCGTTCCTTATAGGAGAGTGACGGTTGGCGACCACGGCGACATCTTATTGGTCGCCTAAGCTTTGGTCTAGGCCGATCAATTCGGCTAGCGAAGTTGGATGGCCAATACAATATATGGCATTTAACGGCTGTTATTGAATTTATTCAAATTCCGATTGGCAACGTGACTAGCCATTTTTGGGCGGTCGTTTAGGAGCCATATAGGCAGGCCGCGACTTGGGCGATTGTTCCTTATGGAAGAGGGGTTGCCGGTGATCACGACGACATCTCATTGGTCCCCTAAAATTAGATCTAGGACGGTTGATTCGGCTAGCGAAGTTGGACGGCCGAGATGATTTGTGGCAGTTACATACTTCCATTAATTCAATTTAGGGTTTAATAGCCGTGTGGCCAACCTAATTTGGGGCTAACGGTTTTTGGTGTTAGCCGCGCGGTGGGAGCTATTCGATCGGCCAGCATAATAGTCGGGCCGCTGTTGAGCGTATCCGCACCTTGTCTGTTGATTGAGATTGAATCTAGGTCGGTCAATTCGGCTGGCGAAGTTGGGCAGCCAAGATCGTTTTGCGGCAACAATATAGTGTTGCTAGCATAAATTAGGGTTTTGTAACTCACGCGGCCAACCCACTTTGGGTAATCGTTTGGTGGCTCCGCTTGCGAGTGGGAAGAATTCTGATTGGCCTAAGCATTAGTGGGACCGCCGATGTGCCTGATGGTATTTGTCCGACCATGTTAGGAGGTGGCTAGACTTGATAAATCGACCAGCCAAAACGTACGGTCGTGATCATTTTAAGACTGACATGGGCAGCCTATATTAGATTCCTTAAGGAATTAGGTGTGTGTGTGGCTCTTTTGGAGTGATCTGATTGGTCGGTAGGGAAAGAGGGGCCAACAAGCATTAAGATTCACTCAATGCTTGTTTATTATTAAGAATCTTCTCTTCTGATATAAGATTCACTCAAACTAGATCGAAGTATCGACGGGATCTTTAGACCTGTTGTTAGATATAAAGACAACTTGTGATAATTCATTGCTAACAGACTTTCTGTGCGCGATTGATCACAAGAGATTCAAGTGGTGTTGTGCAGGTTATAGAAGATTAAAGAAAATTTGAAGACGAAGAAGATTTCTTATTGGTTTTCATATCTTGTGAATTGTGTGCACAAACCTTGATCGGTTGGGATCCAATTAGAATCAGATTTATTCGATTGATTAGTTGCGTGAGATCGGCATTTTCAATATATCTCTTTGAGATCTATTTTGATTGAGGGTGAATCAATACTTGACTATTTCGGTAGTTAAAGTTAGATTGATCTAACCAGATAGAGTAGTTAATTAGATTAAACAGAAGAGACTTTGTCAACAACTCATCTATATCTTATAGCAAAGATTGATTAGAGTGGTTACCAAACAGATTCTTCTTTTGTTGTTTTGAATACGATCCAAAGGACTTGTTATTCACGTGCGTGACTCTAGAAGTCGAAGGCGCATGGATACTGAGGGAACTAAGTAGATAAGGGTAATCTGCTTGGTCTAAACTATACGAAGTTGGTTTAGATTTTGTATAACGACTTAATTCTGAGAGTATTCAAAACTGGACTAGCTCCCGGGGTCTTTCTGCATTTGCGTTTCCTCTTTAACAAAATCATGCTGTGTCTTTTACTTTGATTTCCGCATTATATTTTTTTATTATGATAAAGTAAAATACACATATACGTTAACTCCGCATTACTTGATAGTGATCCAATAGAGTTTGGTTAATTAAGACCGAACCTATTATCAAGTAACACACTTTATTGTCGTATTGTCTCGATCTTGTATCCGTAGTCAATCACACAAGTTATCTTTTTGTTGTATTTTCTCGATCTCGTATCCATAGACAATTACACGACGTGTGAACCGAATTGTCGTATTGTCTCGACTCTGTCCATAGACAATCACATTCAGTAGAGGACTTATAGGTTGAAACAAAAAGATTGTGGTGTATTTAGGTACCCTCGTCTTTTCAATTGGTATTAAAGCAGGCAAACACGAAAATATCTAACAATCTGTGTTTGGTACGGTCCAACCTATAAGAATTGAATTCAATGGATGATTCAGTTTACGTAGTAGCAGGATTTGACATCTTCAAGGTTCCATGGTGGAAGACACGAATGAAGAGTGTACTCATTCAAGGAACCGTTTAGAAGTTGGCCAGGAACTTGCGAATTCCCATGAAAAACTCTCTTAGATATAAGAGAGAACCCACTGATTTCCTCTTGTGCTGGTTTACTAAAACAAGGAAATCAATTCAATTCAACAAAACACCATAATGTTGATTTGGAAAAGTTACATATTATCTCCTCCATCATGAACATTGCATCACTAAGAGAAATTATCATCTCAAAATCTCAAGATTTGTGAATCATACTTTTGGTCCTTTATCATCAATATTCACAAAAAATGTTGTCGGATTAGATTTTAGAAGCAACCAGATGGGAAACTACTTTCAAACAGAGAATCAAAATCATCATTCTCTGATGTCTCGAGAAGTCACCAATAAAGTAAGAAATCTTACTGTATTAAAATACATTATTGTAATAAAATATTATTACAATATAAGTCAAGCTAAGAAAATACTTCGACCTTATGAGATTAAGAAAAATAAGTATTCTTTCATCTTCTCTATGAATAGTAGTCATATGAACTCACCACACAATGGTTTATTTGAAACCAGTGATAGGCTAAAAGGAATTAATAACCTTAATGAGGCAAGTTATTTTACGTTTAAAAATTCCTCAAACATAACTTATAACTTGTGGTTGCTTTTCGGTTCTATGAGCCATTTCAGTTCCTAAAATCCCATGTGTGGATCGGTATCACTTCTATCGAAAGAGCTTGTTTCCGAAAATATGTTGTCTTAAAAATAAACATATTTTCAATATCGGAAATAAAAACTTGGATTTTTCTGCAAGTTTTTGAAATATTTTCGAATAAGATAAATATTCTGATTTATCAAAATATCCATCTTGAGGTTTTCACAAGCATGCTTTCAAATATGATACCGAATGAAGATCTAAGGTGAAGACTGACAACTATGAATCTCACCAACAAACTTTCTCGCATGTTTGAGGGAAAGTTTTATCAAATTCTCTATATGGTTAATGATATAGTCTGCGGGGAATATGACAGCGATTATTGTCTTCACAAGATTGAAAAATATCTTGACTCCTCAGAATCTGGCGCATAGAAATATGCTATCATTCGATCCAAATTATATCCCCTTCAAAGGTGCATGCATCCAGTCTACTTGACGGTGTGTTAGACCTGATCGAAAGAAGAGTTTTGCTTGACGAAAGAAATGATGTTGAGTGGAAACGGGTAATCTCTTATAAAAAAACTGTTGAGAACAGCCCATGAGAACTCTTCAAATGATGTTAAGAACCTTACCAACATTCTTAATCATTATGACGATGTTTTGGAGAAGTTTCAGTCTCTACTCGACGATATTTCCACCTAAAATGAAACTTCTGCTAAAGGGATTAAAAGGACCCGTGCATGAAAACAAGTACAAGACAATAAAAATAAAACTAGATTCTTATCTAGAGAAAATTGACATCAATTTTTTGATTTACTTCAATTATTGTATAAGGTCTATTTTGGAATAAAACTATCATCATTATTTATGAATAAAATTATTACTTATAATTTTTCTTGTGATAGTTACCGATTACATAGCATGTGAATGAATGCTTATATTTTGCTATGTGCATTCGGTTTATGGGATGTCTCATTTCGGTTTTTGTTAACCTTAATATTCGATCTCATATGAATGGTGCCCTTATGGTTTTGTGTGGCTTTTTCATTTAGCGGGATTAATTTCTAGCCCATGTTGGTAGGCTTTATCAAAGGATCATAAGGTGTTCCGATTGAAACTCATATGTGAAAAGTCATAATATGTTGACTCAATTTGTGTTTACATGAGCTGTGTTTAGCATAACATATGTGTTTCGGGTTTTCAACTACTATTATTGGCACGCATTAGTTAAAATCGATTCAACCTTTCTCTGGCAAAGGTTTCTTTTGTTGTTGTTATTTTGTTCTTGCGAGAGGATGACAACACACTAGGGGAGAGTTCTTATTTGAACTTGTGCTTAATGATATATATTTCTGGGGATAAGAGGCTGCAGAATTTGAGGTAACGAATTTGTTAGTTAATCGTTTTCTTGTTTAAGAAAAGCCTGTTTATATTGCATAAATTTTTCTTTTGCTTAACAAAATCTTGGTACAATTGATATGTTCCATTATATTGTGTATGGATGTGTGTGTGATTCTGTTAGAGCACTTCTCATTCGAACTCACATGCGTTGCTATCTCAAGCATGCTTGTCAATGTTAGTGATCAAAATTATAAGTCTTGATTTCTAACCTATTTATAGATGTCTCGGACTATGACATAGATTGTGTAGTTGAGCTTAGTTTTCATGGCGTTCATCATTTGAAGACGAAGAACTACTAAGGGGAGCTTGTGGAACATCATCGACAAAAGGTATGTGGAGACTTAAACTCATCTATCACTTGGAAAATATATTTCTACTCTATCTTCTATATTGAGACATAAGTCGTATTACGATATAGTTTTCTATATACACATTTGAGATTTCGAGCTGAGTTTAACTCGCTTAGATATTTCTCGAAATATGTGTTGGCAGGATTTTGCTTCGACGAAGTTCACCTTATATCATGTGAAAATGGCCGAGTAACATCTTACATGGTTTGTGTGATACAATCATTTGGTGTTGTCTTGGAATGTTTTGTAATGATTATTTCAATATCTTGAAAATTGCTTTGATGTTAATAGTGTGTGAAAATGGCTATTGTCATCCTCTAAGAAAGTTTCAATGATATAAATAAGAGTTGAGAACACTTAACCATTATTGGATATGTCATGTTGTGCACTCTTGCACATATGTAATCCATGTCCGGGAACCATAATATGCGCACCCGTTTGCGTACCTGTTGGATTGAGAAATCCGGGAACCTAAGTATGCGTACCCGTTTGCGTACTGGCGTACAGGTTCATGTCCGAGAATTTTTGATGGGATTTGAAGTTCGAGTACCCATTTGCGTACTGGCGTAACTTAATCTTAGTCCGGGTATTTCAAGTATGCGTACCCGTTTGCATACTCGAAGGTTAAAGTTCTAAAATCGGTTTTAAACATGAACATAAACATTTATATAATAAGGAATGCAATCTTTGCAAACCGTGGCTATAATGTTCATGATTGATTCGAGTGAATCAAACCGATTTTGCTTCAATTGTGTTCTTGTATAATTCTATGAGAATATAGCAATTGAATAGTTCTTTAACTAGTTTCATTTGAGTCATTTGAACTAGTTATGGTTAAGGTGAATAAGGTTGATATGAGAGTAATCATATGGCTAACCTCGGTTAACTATTTGTGAACCAACATGGTGTACACGTTTGGGTATGGTTATATAAACCTAAATGAGGGTACATTTCATTTGTGTGAACCAAGCTAAGTTCGATCTAACGGTTGAAATATATTATCTTGGTTGAATCAGGTTTTTCATCTAACGGTGAATATTGAATGCTTTGTTACCAAGGTAACTTGGATTGCAAACCCTGATTTGAAAACTATATAAAGGAGAACTCTAGTAACTGGAAACCTAATCCCCACACCTCATGTGTGTTACTAGTTGCATAACTAGAGTCGATTCTCCTTTAACCTTAGGTTTCTGTCGAGACCTTGTAGGTTAACGACTTCAAAGACTTCATTGGGATTGTGAAGCCAGACCCAACTATTTTATTTGTAGTTGCGTGTTCTGATCTTGCCCGATTCTATCGTATTGAGTACAATTGAAATAATTGACTCGCGATTAATTTCTCTGATAGGAAAGATAAAATTGATCACAAACATCTTCATCTCATCGTTTGTGATTCCATAATATCTTGTTTCGCTAGTCGATTAAGATTATTGTGAGGTGATTGATAATACTAGGCTATTCTTCGGGAATATAAGTCTGGTTTATCAATTGGTTCTGTAAGGACCCTCAAGCTCGTCAACGCTATTTGACTGGTCTATCGATGATCAAGAGACGATTTAGCCGATAAAGACTCGTTTAGTTTAACATGAACGTCAATTAATAGAATTAATCTAACAACGATATAGATAAGAAACCAGTATCATTGAATAGGTTTCGAAAAGTTAGGCGGAATGAATTACTCGTACGTGTCATTCGGATATCGGACAAAGAAGATATAATTGGATAGGTATGAAGGATAACATAATAATTTTTCTTTAGACCGACTTGGCTGCCCTTATCCATTTTCTGGGTGCCTTAATAATTTTCCTTGGTCTTACCCCTAGATCGATCGAAGAGAAACTCATTTTCTCTTTTTTTATTCTCTTTCCTTCTTCTTTTTTCTTCTCTGTTCTTCCTCTCCTTCTCTTTCTGTTGATGTCAATTCGAAGAGTTGAGTTGTTATCGTGTGAGAATTGCTTAGGAACTTGTCTGCAAGATGAATAGAAGGTGAAGATGTTGGTTCTGTGGTTGAATTAGATCGGAGGAGAAGATCTAGTTACTGCTGTAATTTGACGTTAGAGTTTTGAGATTGAATTCGAGTTCTTAGGTAACTTATTAGGATAATGGAGCTTCTGATAGATGAAGAATAAATGGGTTATCGATTAATTGATGAAGTGGTATTGATTTGATTAAGGTTTGGGGAATTAGGGTATCATGAGTTGGATTGTAATTTGAATTATGTGGTGTTTATGAAGAAATTGAAGAATTGTTTAAGTTAATTGAGGAATAAGATGAAGTTATTGGGTGACATGGAATTATACATGAAGAATTGAGGAGTTAGGGTTTCTGTTCTTCCCCAAAATGGAATAAGGGTTTCAGTGAAATTGAATTGGGAATTCAGACATTTAGAGGATTCAAATGCTTGGGTAAGATTCCTTCTTCGTATAAGTTTAGTATCTTTGTTTCAATTGTTAGATTATTGATTCTCTTGTGTGTATATGAATGTATTTAAATCTGTGAGTTATAGTTAAGATTGTTGTTTGGTATAAATGACTCTAGTTCTCAGAGTTGGAGATGATTGAATTGGTTATGTGTTTGAGAAGTTGAAGTTGTATTAGGTTTAATGTTTTACTGGACTGCTGGAGGTGATGAAATTGTTGAGCTGAGATGTTGTAATATGGAGTTGGTGGTTATGTATGTGGCAGAAGTGTTGAATTGAGAAGATAACTGAAATTGTAGGTGGTAGTAGCTTGGTAAAGCTTAAAGTTTTAGAGGTAACATGGGAATGAATTACAGGGTGTTTATGAATGAATCTTTAGATGAATGCTAGGTTAATTGCAGGTGGTGATTGGGATGAGGATGTGTTTAGGTTTGGAACTGATGATGATAACGGAATTGTTGTGACTGGAAATAATATTGGATTGTTAGGATAAATTAGAGACCTAGAATCCCTGAGTTGAGTTGTGATGTTGGTGGTGGTGAATTTGTGGAAGTTACCGGTGGAGCTGTTAATTATAGTTGTGTTGGTGTTTTTGAATGTATGGTTTATGACGATTTCAGTTGAGATGCTATGGCAGATGGTTTTGAGTTGTGAATATGAAGTGTAGTTGTTGCTTCAGAGAAGTTGCGGTGACTAGCTGAAGGTTGAAATACATGGGAGATGAAGTTTCAGATATTTTGAAGGGCTTGGGCAGTTATGCAATGATGTATTTTAAGACAGATGTTGTATTGAATCTGCAGATGATGATAATGAAGTTGTGAAACTGGAATTGGTTATAACTGATAATGAAGAGAAGTTGAGTTACTGTGAGAAGTTGTTGTTAATGATGCTAAGAGGTTATGGTAGAAGTTTAGTTGAATGCGAAGAAGTTATATCTTAGTTCAGATTGTAATGGTTGGTTTTGATTCAAGCTTGGGAAATAGGTTGATAGAGATTGTGTGTATGCTTTTGTGTTTTGATTATGCTTTAGAAGTTTGGCTTAGGCATTTGGCGTACTAGTCATCCTATTCAGATTATCTGTCTGACTCTGTCCTTAGTTGACTTAGGATATCTGACTGAGATGAATCAGTCTAACCATGAGTTGACTCATTAACCAGACCTGGCCAGTCTTGACTCAGCGGACCTTGACCGAGTTAATGCTTTGATTTGACCTGGACCAATTGACCATTGTCTTGACCTTGATTTACATTGACTATTAGATTGACAGTTAGTGACCCTTAGTTGATCCAATTGGACGGGGCCTTAGCTTATTGGGCCTGTTTAATGAACTTGGGCTTATAACCAGTTTCCCTAATGAACATGTATTGGACCTTTGTGGTCTGAATTAGTTTTTAATTCCTTTTACAAAGTTGTAGATACTCTTTAGACTTATCAAATATGGACTATAGATTCTACCTAATGGAATTAGTAAACCTTTGTTATGTTAAAGATAGATACGAAAAGGTGTAGAACCATAAATGGGCTTAGAATTAATAGATAGTTCACTTATCTTATAACTAGAGAACTGCACGAGATTATGTTATGAGACTTGTATGAGCCTTTTGGCTAATTCTTAGATTGATTGTGTGCTTAACAGTTAGTCTTTATTAACAACGATCGATTCAATGGATGAACCAGCGGATCGTGGATCTCGAGGTAGGCATGGCTTGTCATCAAAACAGGTGGGAATTTTGTAACCTTTTTGTAATCATCAAGTTACTTTATCTTCGAGCATGATGAGTCCTTATTTTCTGTGAGCATGTTGTTTGCAATTGAATGGGTATGTTGTGTGATATGCGTTGGGTGGTTCCCCGCGAAGATTGTCTGTGATTCCCCATAGCTCTTTGCTAAGTTTAGTAAGGAAATGCTACGTTGTTTGAATATTACTTAGTAGCCCGGCTTTACCCCGGATAAATAGTATTACATTTTATTGTCTTAAGATAGTAGTCTGGCTTTACCCCGGTTGATTATTACCTAGTAGTCCGGCTTTACCCCGGTTAAATAGTATGTATACTACATTTTATTTGGGGATATCACTCTGTGCATATCATACTTGATTGTTCAGTCTTAGTAGTATGACTGGGTTACTATGACCTTGACTTAGGAAGAAATTCTAGGTTCATGACTGGATATGGTTATTATTTGGAGACTTCGGTCTACGAATAATGATTGGGACTTTCGTGAACCTGCTGTGCGGGGTCAGATCATAGTAATCAAAACTTTATTCTATTCTAGACTTAGATGGTGGCATTGGGATTTATGAGGTGTACGCATTCCACGTTAATAACTTATGGTACCTGGATTCATGCTATCATTTGAGTGAGACGAGGTTGGGATAACATATGTTTAGGTGTTTAATTTATTTCTCGTAGATCCATCTGGTGGTGGATCTTTCACGGATATTGCCACTATGGACGCAATATCTGAGGAAGTGAGTTGAAGCAATCTTCTGCTCTATGTGCTCACTCGTTCCCACTTCAGATACCAGAAGATATGATGCGCGCGAAGATATTTTTTTACGTTGCTTAAAGCGTTATCGAATATATACATTTTGTATATCTTTTATTTTATAATTCTTTCCTGATTCTGTAAAACAACACATTATTATATTTATAACAACTGAGAGATTCATATATTTAAATTTCAGATTGTATGGGTTCTGTCTTGGGGTTAGCTTATGTAGTTATGGTGATTGAAATTAATAAACTAGATTTGATGTTTCAATTAGGTTATATTATATTAGCTAAGCAGGAATAAGAGTTGGGGTGTCAAAGGTTCCTGTTCACCTTGATTTATCAAAAGAGAGAACAAAAACGCTTGGGTATTTCTGTGGGAGATAGATTTATTCAATCTATAGAATTTTCTGTGTGAGAAAGATTTGTTTATCAAGGCTTCGACTTTAGGTCGTACCAACTCTTGGTTATGGGTGAGATCAACTAAGGGAATCAGGTGCGTAGTATCCTGCTGGGATCAGAGACGTAAGGAACGTAGTTGTACCTTGAATCGGTGTGGGATTGATTAGGGTTCAACTACAGTCCAGTCCGAATTTAATTGTTAGTAGGCTAGAGTCTATAGCGGCTTAATACAGTGTGGTGTTCAATCTGGACTAGGTCCCGGGGTTTTTCTGCATTTGCGGTTTCCTCGTTAACAAAATTTTGGTGTCTGTGTTATTTATTTTCCGCATTATATTTTGTTATATAATTGAAATATCACAGGTTGTGCGTTAAGATCAATCAATTAGAATATCCAACCTTTGGTTGTTGATTTGCATTGATTGACACTTGAACATTGGTCTTTGTTACCGTTCAAGTAACTCCTCTTATATTCAATCGGGCTCGCATATTTCTATTTGTTGATTGCGGATTGAATTAAGAGTTAGAGATATTAAGCTCTTTGATATACTTTACTCTAGATTGAATCTGACTGTCTAGTTGATTCTCTAGAAAGTGTATTGGAGTAAGTCCTCTCAGATTGCCAAACGAATTGTTGGGTGTACGTGGTTGTTAGACCCCCGCATTTGCAATTGGTATCTGAGCAGGCAAACACATTAAAGACCTCATAAGTCTATGTTTGTAGCGATTTGAGGATGGACAATATTGTCTCTGATAAACGCATCGCCAGAAATAAAAGTTTTGTTTGTATAAAGTCTATTAAAGAGAAATATTTGTGATCAATCTCAAATATAGATGAACCCAGTGTTCGAAGGAAACAGACGTACATCGACAAGTTACCCTGACAACCTTACTGACGAGTCTGACTCTGAAGTTGAAAGGAATGCAGCCATAGAGAGTGCGGTGATTCTAAAACTTATTAGAATCCAGGATGATGATGTCAACCGATTGAAACACAAGTCAATGTCCTTGTTGGTATGGTAAATAAGCGTGACTCTCGTCTAAAGGCTCTTTAAGAGGAAAATGTCTCCTTCTGTTCTTCACGAACTCTACTTGAGGAAAAACTCAAAAAGGATGCTTTGGAAATTGAACATCTTTTAAGTATACTCTCCTTTCAAGAGTGTTCCAAAGAGTCCACCATACCAATTTCTTCTGATTTAACTGTAATAGAATCAGTTTCAGAAGTAAAACCAAGATCCCTTCCTGTTGAGAATGATGTGCATTTGTCCTCCTATAATCAAGGAATATCCACATCACACGGAAGGAAGTCTCCCAACAATGGTGTCAAGACTGCTCTGTCTAATCACTCATGTGATCAGAAAGTGTGTCTCTTTTATAATTCAAAAGGGCTTGGTGAACAAAAGAAGAATTCAAGGTTGAATGACAATTCTATTATTCGTCTCCAACACACCTTAGATTTAATTCTGAAAGGTGTAACTGACATTCGTATGTCTAAACCTATCGGTTTTAGTACTCACCCTGTGTACCCCACCAGGAACGTCAGTTCGATGTGTTCCTCAAATGTTCAAGTGAGAAACAGTCTTTCTAAACCATTTCGTTCAAGAAGAACTCATGGTTTTTCTTCTATCAAAAAGGGAGATTATGTTGGTAATGATGCGAAAAAGGTACCAGAAGAAGGATACAATGGAGAAATGAAAATCAACCTAAAAAGGATAATTGAAGGATATAAAGAATTTTTCTCCAGGCTGTCAATTCCCTCTGGCCAAAATTCTTCAGGAAAGAATCAACACTATGTGTCATATTTTGATGATAGTAAATTTTATGATAAATTTTCACATCATAATGGTTTTCCTCCAAAGATCAGGAAAAAGAGGGTTAACCGGAAACAACGTTCATCTAATGAGCTCAAGGCTCATACTTGTGCTAATTAATCACAAGGTTGAAACCTCACTCTCAATAAAATCCTGACATAGTGAGATGTATTCAGGTATACTTATGTCAAAATGTTTTCTGATTCTCTATGCTAATTTCTTATCGTTCTTAGCTGGATTATCATTCACAAACAGGCATGCATAAGTATTTGTTTGTTCTAATTTATGTCGAGTCAAAATTACTACACTTATATGCTATGAATTTTTTTCTCTTGTGAGAATATAAGATTTATTGAGCTTATTTTTGTGAATCTATTCACTTAGAAAACACTTTGGTGAATAAACGACACTCTTGGTGGTTTAATCCCTTCTTGGGTGTTTTACGGTTTAAAGGGTCAAGGTTGTGTTCGTACGGGTACACATATTATTTGTCGCGGACCAACTTGGGAAACCCTAAATTTTTTTTTTTGTGAAACCTTTAAATTCCAAAAACCTCTCTAAGAGTACGCATACTATTCCTTCCTGGTTTTAAGAATGGGGTCTCCTTCAATTCTTGGGATTTACCAGCTGATTCAATTGATGATTCTGTTTATTTGGAGTTTGTTTTAAAGAAGAAAAAAACCCTGATTAAAGATGACGAACTCGAATCATGTGCCTCATGCTATTATGCGTTTTCTCATCAAGATCGAGAAAATGTTGAGATGGTCTCTGCTGAAGCGGTTCATTGTTTTCTCTCTGACCTTCGGAAGACTCAACTGAAGCTTGAGAACTCGTAAAGGATCTTAACATGCTGCAAACTGAGTTGAAAAAGGTTAAATCTGACCTTGTTATCATGAAGTTACATGTTAAGGATCTTCTCAATGAGGATATCTTCTCCGAAGATGCAGTTGATATAGTCTGTCACAAGCTAGAAGATTTTGGAACCAATAAAGCTTTCGTACCAGAACTCTGATTATCGCTTGTGATTTTGATTTTAGAGTTGTCTTATTTATTATGTCTAGTAAATCTTCTTATGAGAATTTATGTCTTGTGTTTTTAGAAGAATAACTAGGGTTTGGAATGAGCGCGTTGGGGATATCAAAACTAATTGGGGGATATAGGAAAAGGACAAAAACTAGATGCAAATATCAAATCAGAGTCACCCCTTATCTAATTATTTTTTTAATTCGTGATCTACCCCTCACTAATCAGGTTTAGTGTTTAATTATACTTAGGAAAATCATAAGATTATTTGATAAATGATTAATGTATTATTTAGTTTTGGGGGAGGTGAGAGTTGAAGGAGGGAAAAAAAATTGAGAGGGAAGTTTTTTTGTTGAAAATAGTGGATGATAGTGAAAAGAGAATTGCTGTTGAATCTTTAGCTCAACTACAAAAAGAGGTTTTTTCTTTGAATTCTCAATTTTTTTGCTCTGAAAAAGCTCGGTGCCGGCATAGAAAAAGTATGAGTACCATGCCGGCATATGTGATAGACACATTTTTGTGTATAATTTGTCCTCAATGCCTGTATTGTTGGAACTCTATTTTTGTACTAATATTGTGTTTTTATGTTTGTTTAGGTGTTTTTGGAGAAAATACCCTTGTATGGAAAGAGTTACTCAAAAAGTGATGATTTAAACCCCGGATAAAAGTACTAAAGGCACCCCAGAAATGTACCGGAAACGTCCCAGAAATGTACCGGAAACGTCCAGAAAAATTACTATTTCAACCCAAGTATTACTATTTCAGCCCAAATTCCTAAGGGGACACCACTGTTTGCTAAGGGGACACCTTTTCACGATTTGAATTTGAAAATGGCGGGAGAAATCAATCACGCCTGCATGAAATTTCTACTCGATTCTTGGACGTGGTTTTGGAAGATTCGATCGCTGGAAATTATTGGGCTAAGCCTGTTAAGGCTAAATAGGCCGAATGCAAGTGATTTTAGCGATCAAGTTGGGCTGAAATGACCGGGAGAGAAGATCAAAGTCCAAACAGGGGAGCTGTTTTCACGGGAGAATATTTTGGAAAATATTGGATTCTGTTGAAGGATATACGTGCGTTATCTCATGGGATTCGAATATATCTAAGCTAGGAAAGATTGAGAGAGCGTCAGAAGCCAAGAGAATATTTTGTAAACACGATTTCGATTAAACAGGAAAAAAATCAAAAATATTATTCTCACGTCTGCAAAGAATTGAAGAGAAGATTATATGGAGTTATGATGGAAGATATCGATGTTGTTGGGTATAAATAGCTTATTGAGGTCAAGGAGAAAGGGTGTCGAGAGTTGGGAGGAGATAAGGAACGCTGCAGAGTCGAGAACCATGATTTCTCTCTGCTGCTGCTGCCATTGATGAAGACCAAGAACACGAAGAACGGACTCTCGAGGGCAGTCGTTTATCACCAGTGTCTAAGACGCAAACTGTTGGTCGCAGCGCAGTCTAAATATCAGCACCACCTGTCTCTTATCGTTCTTTTTGTGACGCCTCTTGTGGGTCGTACATTCACTGTTTTACTCATTTTTATCATTTTAATCAACTTTTGAGCAACATACATGTATTTTGAGATTATGATTAATATGAGAAGCTAAATCCCAACACTGGGGCAATGGAGTAAGCCTTATTTCACACTTGGGTAATTATATTTAATTCTTTTCATGACTTTTGCATTAATTTTAATTGAAATTATGATTTAAATTAATTAGTTGTGATTTGATTTGATGGGTCATGCTTATCTTAGATGATTTGATGTCCCATGCTTAACATTTACACCTAATATTTTGAGAATCAATCTTGGCAATAAATTAGAGTCGATATATTTAATATATTTTTTGAGCTATATTGATAAAAAAATTATTATTTGAACCTTAAGAAATGAAATTGGCGGAAACCTAGTCCCAGTACCTCTCGCCCATTGTGACAAATATTGTGTATATTTTTTTATTTTTAAATCTTTACAAGTCCGAGCAACGAACTTTTACTACCACTTTCAAAACTACAACAAAATGGCGCCGCCGACGCGGACTTGTATATAGATTGATTATTTTTTTTTAGGTTTATTATTTTTTTTAGAATTGTTTGTTCCTTTTTACGTTTCTTTTTGTCTTTATTTTGCAGGTTCAAAGTGAAAACTAAGGACTTGGAGAGGAAAAATCTTAAAGCGAAAAGCGAAAAGAGAAGAAAAAAAGGACAATTTTAGGATTTAATTTTTAATTTGTAATTTTTTTAGAGTGTGTGAGGAAAACTGTAATTTTTTTATTTATTTATTTTGGACTTTGGACTTTAAACAATTGGACTTTTTTTTTTAACCCTACGGAAGGGTATTATTAATAAAAAAAAAAAATTATATAAACTGTGTGCAGGGAAGGACGACGATTACTATATCGTCTCGGCCCCTCGGGTTCGCACACGGCATAGGAGTCGTGGCCCGAGTCGACGACAACGGTTCATCGCCCGTCTGGTACGGGAGGTAAGTCCAATCGAAACACCCGCGAATCTCCTGCAAGCGGGTTACTGTCTGCCTTAAGGTGATAATTGTTTGAGGACGAACCAGACTGTCTTTATTTTCTCAGTAAAGGGCAAGGCCTGACCTAAACAAGATAAGGGTTCGGATTTCATCACCGTTCCCTTCTTGCCCGCCTTAGGAAAACGAAACCTAACGCGAACCCAAGCTTAAAATTTGGAATAGAACGAGACTGATAGGGTAACGAGCTTAATAGGAAACTCGTTCGAAAAATATTGGTTGCTCTTTAAGCATACTCCAAAGTTCATGATGGTTTCTGTGAGTTGAATGCGTGACTGCGCCGCCTTGTGATAGCGGTAAGGCCTTGGGTATCAAAGCTCCACTGAGCTTCCCTCGCCTCAATTCAACTTACTTTGACACGGATTGATTCCAGAGGGGTTTGCTCAAATTGCAACGAATTCCCTTTCGAAAGATAGAAGCTGGTATAGAAACAATCTAAGTGGAGCCATCATGCTTTTTTTTTTGCTAGAAATCTTTAGGTTTGCTTTGGTGGAGTCGAGTCGGCCTTGTTTGTGATTGTATAGAATCCCTCTATAGTTTATATTTCTTCGGTGATGAATCCTTTTGAGGAGACGCCACCTGCGATGACGTTGCGAGAATATATGTCTAGAAATTCTCGTTATCAAGAGACGTCTTCGGAAATGACTCTTGGTGAATATATGCGTGGGCAGCGATATATGGATACTCCAACTTTTATTGAGGAATCACCTCTAACGATCTATGAGAAATATTATAAACATAGACCATGTAGTTGGGAACAAAGCTTGAGAATTCGTGAATATCAAAAATTATATTGTGATGATGATGATGAGGAGGATGGTGATGATGATTATAATGATATTTCTAATTCAAATCCAAATAATTTTAATAATTATTTACCTATTCAAAAGGACGAGGATTTGACTAGAAATACCCCCGTTTTAGACGATGATTAAGAAACCGATGATGGTTTAGAGGAACCAGTTTATCTTGAGAGTACTGTTTTCGAGTCAAACGATTTAGAAACAATAGTCTTAGAAGAACTCGTAGAGATTAGCGGGGATGAACCTGACTTAGAAAAATCAATCGCCCACTTTCAGGAATCTGATGACCTAGAAATTAGGGAGATTATGACCAGTCTACCTAGAGACGCCGAAAACTCTAAGTTTGGGGGTGATTATCATTCTCCATGTTCTTTAACTCTTAAAAATATCCCTCACTTGGGACTTGACATCAATGCCTCACCCATCTTACGAGACTATCTTCGTACTCTTTTCCAGAACCTAATGATATCCAACAAGAGTCTCAATTGTTAGAAACCCATCCTCTGGTTGATGTGGTTAACCCATGCAATAATACCAAGATTGATTTTGTTTTCCCACCAAATAGTTTTCTTCCAAATGTGGGAACATATAGATTTCAAATGTGTCGAATATTAAGTTGTGAGACTAAACCTAAATGCTTTAGGAAATTAGAATCGACACATTTGCTTAAGGATGACCACTACTCTCATTGTGGTCAATTATGTAAGTCATATCTGATTGACTTAGAGGATCCGCAATTATTTAGGTTATTACTTCGTGATTCTAAGTTCGTATTTGAGTTTTTCCAGACTCTAGGACCTAGTAATTTAGATCCAATCTATGAGGAAATGCATCCAAGAAAAATATTTTATTTAGACCCTTTCATAGAACCTGAACCTGAACCACAATTAGATATAAATATCTTAATCAGGAAACTAGGTAAGGGCACGCTAGTCTTGTTCATTTTCTTGGTTCACTGCAATTTCCTGTTGTCATCTCTTTTTGGTTTTAAAGACCCGCAGTTATTCCGGCTACTGTTATACGGTTCGATTTGACTAAACCTTTTATAAGTCTGGCTGAAGACTTTAAACTTAGCACTTTTTGGGAGGTAACCCAATCTCATGCAACACGGTAATATCCTTCCTTAACTCTTTTGCTTCAAATAGTAACCGTTTCTCCTTTTTCATGCTTTTAATTCCATCTTTAGAACATTGAGGACAATGTTAGATTTAAGTTTGGGGGTATGGGAAAATCTTTTAGTTGCAATAAATAAACTCCAGAGCCTAGAAATTTACGCCTATTAAGGATAGCACTAACCAATCTAAGTGGATGGAAACATTTTTGTTTTAGGAGTTGAGGAACCAATCTGACTAGATGGAAACATCTATAGAGTCTATTCATAAAAGCACAGAGCTCAGGTGTTAGAAATAACATGATAGTTTCTCCATATCTCGTCGAGTCCTTTTCACTTTCTATTTTCAGTTTTCTTTTATTTCAAGTGATTTGGTGGGGCACACGATTCAAGTTGTTACCACTGCTAGGGTGAATTAGAGTGACTGAGATTACTAAAAAAAAAAAAAAAGACTGGACCAGTTAGACCAATCGGAATAAGTATTAACACTTGGATAGAAATATGCGTGTGTTCTCCCTGTTTCCGTCGCCTAATCAAGCGTGGAATGCAGGACCCGTGGGAACTATCGTGTAATCTGCTGACAAGAAGCATGCGCTTGGATCAAAAATATCTATTCATGCCGTTAAAAAAAAATGGTTATTGTTATGTGTAGTCAACTGCTGGTTCCCTTGTATTTGCCAGTTTGTTGATCTAGATTTAAGTTATTGACCACTGGTTCCCTTGTATATGCCAGTTGTGTTGATATTAGTCAGACCGGTATCTCAGTCCATTAGGATAGGTTCATTCTGGCAGTGGCCTTCAGACAGATATGGGAAACATCGTTCACTTTTCAACCATCTACATTTTTCTTTTTCCATCTTTTTAATCTTTTCATGTGATTAGTCTGACTCCGAGTATGATGTCCATCGTGAAACTATCTTAGTAGAGCTCTGTCACTTATATGAATTTTAGTATGCTTGAGTGAAAACTCGTGTACAGTAATTGGAATTTCGCATCAGGGTACTTCCTCCTATAATTAATAAGTATGCCAACCAAGGAGGTTCTTTAGTGCTTTCCAAGATTTTGCGTAGATAGTTAGGGTCTGGAGTATTGGTTTTTGTGGGTACACCTCTGATAAACCCACCCGAGATTAACTCGGTCACTTTTCAAGAATAAATTTGCTCGAGGACTAGCAAATAATAAGTTTGGGGGTATTTGATAGACACATTTTTGTGTCTAATTTGTCCTCAATGCCTGTATTGTTGGAACTCTATTTTTGTACTAATATTGTGTTTTTTATGTTTGTTTAGGTGTTTTTGGAGAAAATACCCTTGTATGGAAAGAGTTGCTCAAAAAGTGATGATTTACACCCCGGAGAAAAGTACTAAAGGCACCCCAGAAATGTACCGGAAACGTCCCAGAAATGTACCGGAAACGTCCCAGAAATGTCCCGGAGGAAACCAGAAAAATTACTATTTCAACCCAAGAATTACTATTTCAGCCCAAATTCCTAAGGGGACACCACTGTTTGCTAAGGGGACACCTTTTCAGGATTTGAATTTGAAAATGGCGGGAGAAATCAATCACGCCTGCATGAAATTTCTACTCGATTCTTGGACGTGGTTTTGGAAGATTCGATCGCTGGAAATTATTGGGCTAAGCCTGTTAAGGCTAAACAGGCTGAATGCAAGTGATTTTAGCGATCAAGTTGGGCTGAAATGACCGGGAGAGAAGATCAAAGTCCAAACAGGGGAGTTGTTTTCACGGGAGAATATTTTGGAAAATATTGGATTCTGTTGGAGGATATACGTGCGTTATCTCATGGGATTCGAATATATCTAAGCTAGGAAAGATTGAGAGAGCGTCAGAAGCCAAGATAATATTTGGTAAACACGATTTCGATTAAACAGGAAAAAAATCAAAAATATTATTCTCGCGTCTGCAAAGAATTGAAGAGAAGATTATATGGAGTTATGATGGAAGATATCGATGCTGTTGGGTATAAATAGCTCACTGAGGTCAAGTAGAAAGGGTGTCGAGAGTTGGGAGGAGAGAAGGAACGCTGCAGAGTCGAGAACCATGATTTCTCTCTGCTGCTGCTTCTGCCATTGATGAAGACCAAGAACACGAAGAACGGACTCTCGAGGACAGTCGTTTATCACCAGTGTCTAAGACGCAAACTGTGGGTCGCAGCGCAGTCTAAATATCAGCACCACCTGTCTCTTATCGTTGACGCCTCCTGTGGGTCGTACATTCACTGTTTTACTCATTTTTATCATATTAATCAACTTTTGAGCAACATACATGTATTTTGAGATTATGATTAATATGAGAAGCTAAATCCCAACACTGGGGCAATGGAGGAAGCCTTATTTCACACTTGGGTAATTATATTTAATTCTTTTCATGACTTTTACATTAATTTTAATTGAAATTATGATTTAAATTAATTAGTTGTGATTTGATTTGATGGGTCATGCTTAGCTTAGATGATTTGATGTCCCATGCTTAACATTTACACCTAATATTTTGAGAATCAATCTTGGCAATAAATTAGAGTCGATATATTTAATATATTTTTTGAGATATTATTGATAAAAGAATTATTATTTGAACCTTAAGAAATGAAATTGGCGGAATCCTAGTCCCAGTACCTCTCGCCCATTGTGACAAATATTGTGTATATTTTTTTATTTTTAAATATTTACAAGTCCGAGCAACGAACTTTTACTACCACTTTCAAAACTACAACAATATGTTGGAAATTTTCATAAATGTTTGCCTCTACGCAGAGTTTTCAGCAACGCCCCCTAGCAGAGTGCGAAACAGCGTCTCGTAGAAAAGCGTTTTGAATTTTTTTTTTCTGTTTTTCAGTCCACTGCTGGCACAGTCAGTTAATTCTCGAGCATGCCGGTACAGCTACCGGCATGGTATGTTGCTTGAATTTCTTTGCCGACACATGATGTAAAGTATCTCGAAACTTGAAAAAAAAATTCACTTAAGTACCGGCATTGATAGATTTCTATCGAGCATGCCGGCACTTAGTTAGGGCATTGAATGTTAGTTACCAAGCATGCCGACACCATTTTCCGGCATGGTCTTCATCACTTCCGTCGATGTAAAAAAAATTATTTCCGACATGGTCTTCATCACTACCGGCATGGTCTTCATCACTTCTGGAATTTTTTCATCACTTCCGGCATGGTATTCATCACTTCCGAATGTAAAAAAAAAAATCGATTTCAAATTGAGGAGCCGGCAGAGAAGGAGAAGACAATTTGAAAGGGAGTGCGGAAAATTTAGAATTTGAAAGGGAGTGGGGAATATTTAGGTTTCAAAGCCCTAACCCTAAAAGAGATTAATAAGAGTTGAAAATGGAAATGGGGGTTATGATTTTGTTTTTTGTTTTTTGATTTTAAGTTTTTTGATTTTTATTTTGAAGGAAGGGTATTTTAGTATTCCCCTCCCCC